>NW_027141414.1:300000-565000 GCF_036365525.1 Heterodontus francisci
ACTGCCTTAAACAACAGTCTATCCAAAACTCTGCTATCCATATCCAAAATCGCACAAAGTCTCGTTCACCCAACATCCCTGTGCTCAGTGACCTACATTGTTTTCTGTAGAACAGAGTATACCCGAAGAAATAAATGGGGTGTGCAAGAAAGGTACCACAATAATCATGGGTGACATTAATCTACATTTAGATTGGGCAAATCAGATTGGCAAAGGTCGCCTGGGAAATTAGTTCATAAAGTTTATTCGTGAAAATTCCTCAGAGCAACACGTTCTGGAGCCAACCAGGAGCAGGCTGTTCTGGAACTGGTAATGTGCAGTGAGACAGTATTAATCAAGAACCTCATGGTAAAGGAGCTTCTAGGCGACAATGATCATAACATGATAGAATTTCAACGTTCAGATTGAAGGGAAAACTGTGGTCTAAGAGTGTGTTTTCTTTTAACCCAAATTAAGGTAATTATAAGGATATGAAGGCATATTCAACTAAAGTAAACTGGGAAACTAGATTAAAAGTTAGAACAGCCGAGATGCAGTGGCTGACTTTTAAGGAGATACTTAACAACTCTCAGCAAAGGTTTATCTCTGAGAAAGAAAGACTCTTGGAGAAGGTTAAATAGGGAATATAAGGATAATATTAAATTGTAAGAAACACTGTACAAATCTGCAAAGATTAATGGTAGGTGAAAAGCTTGGACAGATTTTAAGAACCAGCAATGAATGACAAAAGAAAATAAGCGTGAAAAAGTACAGTGTGGGAGAAAGCTAGCTGGCAAGATAAACAGAGAGTATGAGTTTCTACAAAATTTAAAACGGAAAAGAGTAACTAAAGTTATTGTTAGTCCTCTCGGGAGTGAGTTTGGGGAATTAATCATAAGAAGCAAGGACATGGAGGAGTGGTTAAACAGATATTTTTTGTCTGCTTTCACTGTAGAAAACTTAGAAAACGTTCCAAAGATACAAAATCAAGAGGCAAAAAGGGAGAGAGGAAATTCAAATAATCACCCTCACCAGGGAACTATTACACCTAAAGTCTGACAGGATCCGCCATCAGTGGTGAACTGAAATTGTTAAATATAGAATTAAACTTAAAGAAAAAGCATATAATTATGCAAAGATGAGTGGCAGGTCAGAAGATTTGACAGATTATAAACAGCAGCAAAGAACAGTTAAAGATTAATAAGGAGGTAAAAATTAGAATACGAGCGAAAACAGACAAGAAATAAAAAAGACAGATAGTAAGAGGTTCTAAATATTTAAAGAAGAGTTAACAACGTGAGCGTTGGTCCTATAGAAAGTAAGTCTGGGTAATTAATGATGAATAATAAGGAGATAACAGGTGAATTGAACATGAATTTTGCTTCAGTCTTCACTATGGAGGATACAAGTAACATCCCAGTATTAGCAGTAAGCCAGGAAATGGAAGAGGGGGGGAAGGAACTCAAGAAAATCCCAACAACCAGGGAAGTGGTACTGAGCAAGTAGATGGAGCTGCGGGCTGTCAAGTTCCCAGGTCCTGATGGACTTGATTGCAGGGTGTTAAAAGATAGTGGCTAGTGAGATAGTTGATGCATTAGTTTTAATTTTCCAAAATTCTCTAGATTCGGGGAAGGTTCAGTTAGATTGGAAAATAGTGAATGTAACTGCTTTATTCAAAAAGTAAGGGAAACAGAAAGCATGAAACTACAGGCCAGTTAGTTTAACATCTCTCTTAGGTAAAATGTTAGAAGCAATTATTAAAGATGATGTAGCAGGGCTTTTAAAAAGGTCAAGGTAATCCGGCAGAATCAACATGAGTTTGTGAAAGGGAAATCATGTTTAAACAATTTATTGCAGGTCTTTGAAGAAGTAACATGTGCTGTGGATAAGGGGCAATTGATGGATGTAATGTACTTAGATTTTCAGAAGGCCATTAATAAGGTGCCACGTCAAAGGTTATTGCGCAAAATAAAAGCTCATGGTGCAGGGGGAATAATATTGGCATGGATAGAGGATTGACTAGCTAACAGGAAACAGAGATTAGGCAGAAATGGGCCATTTTCTGCTTGGCAAGATGTGACGAGTGGTCTGCCACAGTAATATGTGCTGGGGTCTCAACTTTTTACACTTTATATAAATGACTTGGATGAAGGGACTGAAGGTATGGTTGCTAAATTTGATGATGATACAACGATAGATAGGAAAGTGACATGTGAAGAAGACATAAGGAGGATGCTGAGGGATATAGATAGGTTAAGTAAGTGGGAAACAAATGGAGTATTATGTGAGAAAATGTGAAATTTTCCATTTTGGCAGGTAGAAAAGAAGCATATCATCTAAATGGTGAGAGATTGCAGAACTCTAAGATAGAGGGGGATCTGGGTACCCTTGTGCATGAATATCAAAAGGTTAGTATGCAGTTTCAGCAAGTTATTAGGAAAGCTAATAGAATGATATCATTTATGGGAAATTGAACATAAAAGTAGGGAGGTTTATGCTACAGTTATACTGGAAATTGGTGAGACCATGTCTGTAATACTGTGTACAGTATTGGTCTCCTTATTTAAGGAAGGATGTAAATGTATTTGAAGCATTCAGAGAAGGTTGACCAGACTAATACCTTGAATGGGCAGGTTGTCTCAGGAGAAAAGGTTGGAAAGGCTCGGCTTATATCCACTGGATATAAGAGCAAGAGGCGACTTGATTGAAACATATATGATACTGAGGGTTCTTAACAGGGTGGATGTGGAAAGGATGTTTCCCCTTGTGGGAGAATCCAGAACTAAGGGTCACTGTTAAAAAATAAGGGGTCGCCCATTAAAGACAGAGATGAGGAGATTTTTTTTTCTCTGAGGGTCGTGAGTCTTTGAAACTCTTTTCCTCAAAAGGCAGTGGAAACAGTGACTTTGAATATTTTTTAAAGCAGAGGTAGATAGATGCTTGATATGCAAGTGGGTGACTGGTTATTGGGGGTAGGCGGGAATGTGGATTGAGGTTACAATCAAACCAGCTATGATCTTATTGAATGGTGGAGCAGGCTCGAAGGGCCAAGTGGCCTACTCCTGCTCCTAATTGGTATGTTTTATGTTCGTATGACAAGTCCCCAGGATTAGATGGCCTGCATACTAGGGCCTCAAAGTATGTAGCTGCAGAGATAGTGTAGGCATTGATTATAATCTTCCAAAATTCCTTAGATTCTGGATGGATCCCAGCGGATTCGAAAATAGAAAATGTAACACATTTGTTCAAGAAAGGAGGGAAACAAAAAACAGGAATCTATAGGCCAATTAGCCTAAAATCAGTCATAGGGAATTGCTGGAATCCATTGAAAAGGAGGTTATAGCAGCATACCGAGAAAATCATCACGGGATCAGACAGAATCAACATGGTTTTGTGAAAGGGTAATCATATATAACTAATATATTTAAGCTTTTGAGGAAGTGACAAACAAGGTGAATAAAGGGGCATCTGTAGATGTGGTGCATTTGGATTTCCAAAAGGCACGGGATAGGGGGTAACATATTGGCATGGATAAAGGATTGGTTAGCTAACAGGAAACAGAGACGAGGGATAAATGGGTCTTTTTGCGTTGGAAAACAGTAACTGGTGAAGTACTACAGGGATCAGTGCTGGGGCCTCAACTATTTACAGTCCGTATCAATGACTTGGGTGCAGGGATAGGATGTGTGGTCGCTAAATGTGCCGATGACAGCAAGATGGGAAGGAAAGTAAGTCGTCAAGAGGGGGCAAATAGTTTACAAAGGCATATAAATAGGTTAAGTGAGATCGGCAAAAACCTGTCAGATGGGGTATAATGTGATAAAATGTGACGTTGTCTACTTTGGCAGGAAGAATAAAAAAGCAGTATACTATTTAAATGTCGAAAGCGTGCAGAGCTCGGTGGTACAGAGGGATCTGAGTGTCCTGGTACATAAATCAGAAAGAGTTAGTATACAGGGACAGCAAGTGATTAGAAAGGCAAATGGAATGTTAGTGTTTATTTCAAAGGGAATCGTGTATAAAAGTGGGAAGTTTTACTGCAGCTGCGCAGGGCTTTGGCGAGAATTCATCAGGTGTACTGTGTACAGTTTTAGTCTTCTTATTTGATAAAAATAATATAATTGCATTCGAGGCAGGTAAGGCAACGTTCACTCGAATCATTCAGCGAGTGGAGGGCTGATTTTATGAAGAAAGGTTGAAAAGGTTGTGCTATAGCCATTGTATTATGAAAGAACAAGAGGTGATCAGAGTGAAACATGGAAGATCCTGAGTGGACTTGATCGAGCCGATACCGGGAAGATGTTTCCTCGTGTGGGGAGACTGGAACCATGGGATGCAATATAAAAATAAGAGTTCAGCCATGTTAAGCCATGCTCTTATCGAATGTTGGAGCAGGCTCAAAGAGCCGAATTGGTTACTCGTGTTTCAGAGTCCCATGTTCCTATGTCCAGCAACGCCTCAATGTTAATATTCTCACTCGTGTGATCAATATCTCCATGGCCTCACCCCTCTGTGTCTCTCCCTGACCACACATTTCATCTCTCCAGCTCCAAAGGTGCTGCGGAAGTTTGGATCCATAAAATTGTGTGAGCTGCACTGCCAGTCACATCAGCACATTGTACAGGACACCCAGGCTGGCCGGGGTGATAGCGTGGGTGTAACGTGTATGTGTCTGTAACGTGAGGAGGGTCTGAATATGGTGTCAAGCAGATATTCCGACAGCTTTGATGTACGTCTTTGAAACTTGGTCTGTGCATGTCCACTGACCATCTGTGTTAGTCACTCTCAGCTGAACATACATTCAGCAGCACGAGGAACCCCCTCTAGTGTTATTTAAAAGAACCAGGCATCCAGCTTACAGGTGAGGGGCCTTTGACTTACTTCTGCTATTCTAAGGTTAGTGGAGATGCTGTGTACAGTTTTCTGAAGGTTGTGTAGTGAGCTGCTGCAGACATTCAGGGAGGCCAGAGGATTTGGTGACCCAACTCTGGACGAGGTATGGGGACTGTAACATGATCAACAAATGGAGCAGAGGCTGCAGAGAGGGGATGCTCTGTAAAGAGGGAGAAGGAGGGGTATCTGCCCTACCCACCCCAGGTTTTCCAAGAACAAAAAGAGCAGTGGTCCTAATACAAAGCCCTGGGGAACACCACTGTATACTCCCATCGAGTCTGAACAACAACCTTTCACCACTTCACTCTGTTTTCTGTTCTTTAGCCAGTATTAAATATTTGGAAGACTGAAATCATTGCTTTCACTCCCCACTCCAACTTTGTTCCCTTGCTATTCATTCCATTCCTCTCCCTGCCAACAGTTTGAGATTAAGACAGTCTGTTTGCAACCTTGGTGTCACATTTCACCACAAAATGATCGTTAACCTCATTTTCTGGATATCATTACAGCCGCCTATTTCCACCTTAGTAACATCACCCGACTTCACCCCTGTCTCAGTCCATCTGCAGCTGAAACCTCATTCATGCCTTCGTCACCTCTCGATGTGATTATTCTTACTCACTCCTGGCTGATCTCCCACATTCTACTCTCTGTAAACCTGAGGTCATCCAAAACTCTGCTGCCCATGCCTTAGTTCACACCAAGTCAGTTTCGTCTATCACTGACTGACATTGTCTCCCGGTTAAGCAATGTCTTGATTTTAAAATTCTCCACCTTGTTTCCATATCCCTCCATGGCCTCATCCCTCCCTACCTCTGGTATCTCCTCCATCACCACAACCCACTGAGATATCTGTGCTCCTCTAATTCTGGTCTCTTGTGCATCCCTGATTTTAATCACTGCACCACTGGCGGCCGTGCCTTCAGCTGCCGGGGCCCTAAGCTGTGTAATATCTTCCCTACACCTCTTCACCTCTCCACATCGCTTTCCTCCTTTTAGACACTCCTTAAACCCTACCTCTTTGACTAAGCTGTTGGTCATCTGACCTAATATCTCCTGTAGTGTCTCAGCGTTATACTTTGCTTCTTAATGCTCCTGTGAAGCACCTTGGGATGTTTTACAATGTTAAAGGCATTATATAAATATAAGTTGTTGTTGTTGAATTTTGTCAGACATGATTTTTCATGAGCATATCCATGTTGCTAGCCAGTTAGTATCCACTGTTTTTCCAAGTAACAAATATTTTTCTCCTGGGTTGTCACCTCTACATTTTCCCCCAGTGGTGACACTAGTATGTTTGGTTAATAATTGCAGGGTTTCTGCTATCTCTCCTTTTTTAAACAGGTTGCAACATTTGCAACCGTCAAGTCCTCTGTCACCACTCCCATATCCAAGGAGAATTGAATGATTCTGGCCAGTGCCTCTGCTATTGCCACCATTCCTTCCCTCAGCAACCCTCATACATCCCATCCAGACTGGGTAAATGTTCAACTTTATTGTGATACAGAAAGTGCCTGGATTGAAAGTGGTTAACTGAACCTGTTTGTTCAGTGACTGTAATTAATGTCAGTCTCCATGGATCCTAATTGTGTCACTGGCGGGTTTCCATCTTCTATTAAAATGGGACTCCTTTCAATGTGTGATCCCATACTGTGAACTGGAGCATAACCCGGGCACTAACATTGGTCAGCGGCTCCAGAGAGATGGAGAGGATGGATCAGAATCTGGGAACAATAGATTGGAATGTTACAACAATGGATCAGAATCTGGGAACAATAGATTGGAATGCTACAACAATGGACAGGGGTCTATCCTGGGATATCTACATTCTTTCTACATATTATGATTGGTTCTCATTAAACTCGCGATTCCATCACGCACTTAAGATTATTCAATACATTTACTATCCCATTCTCGCTATTGTTGGTGTCCCTGGTAAGTCTCGCTCTCTCTCTCTGTCCAGCTATTAATTCTATAAATGGTTTTTAACTGCATTACTGCTCCTGTCATTTACTCTACCCTGCTTGCTGCTGTTATTATTCTTGGTGAATATCTCCAACTATTAGCTCTATAAACCATTGCAAATAGTCTTTCAGTTTTTGTCATTTACTGTCTCATCTTTGCTTCTGCTGCTGTTTCTATTTCCAGCCAGGAGATCTCTGAAATACGGTTCTGTAATGTACCTTCGGGAAGCCGGAAGCCGGTGTCATTGGTTTCCATACAAACTCCATCCCCTATCTGTCAAACTCATCCCCCACCCTGGCTAATGTCTGAGGCTGAACCAGACTGTATACAACCTCTGTGTTCGAAATAAACCTGAGATGAGTTCATCTCCATATTCTCTCCATCATTAACTGTCCCGACTCCCACCTCTGTAATATCACATGTCTCCAGCTCTGCCTCAGACCACCTGCTGCATAAACCCTCATCTGTACCTTTGTTAAATCCACATTTGACTATTCCAACTCTATCCTGGTCACCTCCCAGTTATAAAACTCCATAAACCACAGATCATCCAGAACTCTGCTGCCTGTATCCTAACTCACACCAAATCCCGATCACCCACCATCTCTGTGCTCACTGATCTACATTGACTCCCGGTCTGACAGCACCTTATTTGTAATATTCTCATTTTTGTGTATGAATCTCTCCATGGCCTCGCCCCTCCAATTAATCCCATTCCCCTGTCCATATTCCATATTCTTGAAAATCTTTATGTCCAATTTCCTTCATAAAGTGAGTTGTTTTAAATCCCTATCTTCCCCTGCTGCGATTTTCTATCTATGGCCCCGCTGGTGCCAACGCTATGGTAACCTGGTTTCATAAAATGACGTGAATTGCACAGCCGGCTACTTCTAGCGTGGTCAGCACAGTGCCCCATGCTGGACAGGGCTCTCGTGTGGTCAGCACAGTGTCCCATGCTGGACAGGGCTCTAGTGAGGGCAGCGCAGTGCCCCATGATGGACAGGGCGCTAGTGTGGTCAGTACAGTGCCCCATTCTGGCCACGCTCTAGTGTGGTCAGCACAGTGCCCCATGCTGGGCAAGGGTCTAGTCCTGTTGTAACATGCATGTGATGCTCATATGAGGAGGGTTTGAATGTGACGTCAGTGAGCGATTCTGACAGCTTTGATGTACGTCTTTGAAACTTGGTCTGTGCATGTCCACTGACCACCTGTGTTAGTCACTCTCCGCTGAAGATACATTCAGCAGCACGAGGAACCCCCTCTTGTGTTATTTAAAAGGACCAGGCATCCAGCTTACAGGTGAGGGGCTTTTGACTTACTTCTGCTATTGTTACGTTAGTGGAGGTGCTGTGGATGGTTTTCTGGAGGTTGTGTTGTGAGCTGCTGCAGACATTCAGGGAGGACAAAGGATTTGGTGACTCAACTCTGGACGAGATATGTGGACTGTAGTTAGAGTGTCTCTTGGTCTGTAGCACGAACAACAAATGTGGCAGAGGCTGCAGATAGGGGAAGCTCTGTAAAGAGTAAGGAGGAAGGGGAATCTGCCCTACCCACTCCGGGTTTTCGAAGAGCACTTTTCCTACCTACTCCTAACCCAGGAGCAGTGTGTGAGGTGACTCTGATTCAGTAATGATGTGGTCACAGAGCTGTGTCACGTCCTGTAAGACGACCTGGAGCCTCAGACCAGGGTGAGGACGTAGCTGTCAGTGGCTGTTAAGATCACAGTTTCATTGAACTTCTATGCATCTGGATCTTTCCAGGCAGGAGCAGGAGACATATCTAACATAGAGTCACAGAGAGTGATAGAGACATCTACGACACAGGAGGAGGCCATTCGGCCCCTCCGTGCCATCTCTGTGTGGAACCATTCAGTCAGTCCCACTCTCCCACTCAACCCCCTATCCCTGCAAGTTCATTTCCTTCAGGTGCCCATCCAGTTTCCTTTTGAAATCATTGATTGTCTCGGCTTCCACCACCCTCATGGGCAGTGAGTTCCAGCTCATTAACATCCACTGTGCAAAAAAGCTCTTCCTCATATTCCCACTGCATCTCTTACCCAAAACCATCCATCTCTGTCCCGGAGTCCGTGTTTCATCAGTTAATGGGAACAGCTTTTCCTTGTCTATTTTATCTTCTTCTTCTTTGGCCTCCTTGTCTCGGCACACAATGGGTAAGCGCCTGGAGGTGGTCAGTGGCTTGTGAAGCAGTGCCTGGAGTGGCTTGTGAAGGCCAATTCGAGAGTGACAGACTCTTTCACAGGTGCTGCAGATATCATTGGTTGTTGGGTCTGTCCCACAGTTGGCTTATCTAATCTTACCTAAGCCTATCATAATCTTGTACACCTTTATCATACCTCTCTCATCCTCCTTTACTCCAGGAGAACAACTCCATCTTCTCCAAACTAACCTTGGAACTAACCATCCCGCTCCCCCGCCCCACCCCCCACCAACCCCCTCCCCCCAATCCCTGGAACCATTCTGGTAAATCTCCTCTGCACCCTCTCACGGACCTTCACATCCTTCCTAAAATGTGCTGACCAGAACTGGATACAGTTCTCTAGTTGGGGCCTAACCAATGCTTTATAAAATTTCAGTACAACTTCCCTGCTTTTGTATCTTTGCCTCTGATCATTAAGCCCAAGATCTTATAAGCTTTGCTTAACACTCTCCTGATATGTCATTCCACCTTTAATGATCAATGCATATAGAGCCCCAGGTCCCTCTGCTCCTGCACAATCTTTAGAACTGTCCCATTAAGTCTATATTGCTTTCCTATTCCATCTGATAAAATGCATCATCTCACACTCCTCTGTATTAAATTCCACCTGCCACTTCTCCGTCCATTCTGCTAGCCTATCTATATCCTGTTGTAGGCAGTTTGCATCATCCTCACTGTTTAACACATCTCCAAGTATGGTATCATCGGAAAATTTTGAAATTCTAATCTGAATTCCAAGATCCATCTTGTATATATATAGCAAAAAAAAAAGCAGTTGGTCCTCGCACTGACCCTTGGAAAACATCACTGTCTACCATCCTCCAGTGTGAAAAATAACCGTTCACCAGCACTCTGCCCGAACTATCTCTTCTTTGAAGGTAGCCCATTGTTCAGCTCCTGTTTTCCTGCCAAACGTTGACTCTAATTTATTCGCCGCAGCTCCATTTTTACACCGGATGACTTATTGAAGTTGACATTCTCACAGTTAATTATTCTTACTCTGGATTGCTCTTTGTCCTTTCCCATAGTCAACAAAAACCTTATGATACAATGATCACTGTCCCCTAAATGTTCTCCTACTGATACTTAATCCACTTGGGTCCAGCTCATTCGCAAGAACCAGGTCTAGCAGTGCCTCCTTTCTCGTTGGACTAGGAACATATTGTCGTTTAAAAGTTTCCTGCACACACTGTAGTAACTCCTGCCTCCCTCCACCCTTTACATTGCTACTATCCCAGTCCATATTAGGATAATGAATGTTCCCCCATTGTAACTACTCTATAATTCTTGCATCTTTCAGTAATTTTCTTGCAGATTTGTTCCTCCACATCCTTCCCATTAGCTGATGGCCTATAGACAACACCGAGCTATGTAAATGCACCTTTTTTTGTTATTTTGCTCTATCCAAATAGATTCTGCCCTTCACCCACCTACGCACCCACCCTCCCCCACTCCCACCTCCCCATACACGTCCCCGGGACTTTCACTCTCTCCAGCACTATAATGTTCTCCTTAACCAATACCACCACTCTTACTCCTTTTCTCCCTTTCTTATTTTTCCTGAACACCTTGTATCCAGGAATATTTAACACCCAGTTCTGCCCTTCTTTGAGCCAGATCTCTGTTATAGCCACAACATCATATTTCCACATGGCAATCTGCACCTGTACCTCACCAGTCTTATTAACCACACTCCGTATTCACATACATGCACATCAACCCTGATGTAAACTTTATTACTTCCTCCCCTACTCAGACCCCAACTAATAACTTTCTAAACCCTACTATAGTGTTATCCATCTCTCCCAGTATTCTGTGCACTTTAGAATTCCTTTCTGATGTTTACTCCTGGTTTCCACACCCATGCCATTTAGTGTTAACCCTCTCCAATAGCACTAACATATCACCCTGCAAGGAAATTAGTCCAGCTCTGTTCAGGTGCAACCGTCCGGCCGGTACAGATCCCCATTCTCCAGAACTGGTCTCAGAGTCCAGAAATCTAAACCTCACCACTTCTGCAGCAACCTCCCAGCCACACATCCATCTGTACTATCCTTCTATTTCTATACTCATTCGCACGGTGTACTGGGAGTAATCCGGAGATTACTACTTTGAGAGGCTAACTTCTTTCCCAGCGCACGGAATTCTGACTGCAGGACCACCTCCCTCTTTCTGCCCAGTTCATTCGTACCGATGTGGACGATCACAGCTGGCTGTTCACCAACACCCCCTCCCCACTCCCCCCACCCCGCCCCCCCCCCCCACGCCACGTTCAGGATGCTCTGCAGCTGCTCAGTGATATCCTTGACCCTGACACCAGGGAGGAAACACATCATCCTGGATACATGTCTGCGGCCTCAGAAACGCTGGTCTGATCCCGTGACTATCGAATCTCCTGTCACTGTCAACATTGTACATTCTACTCTTCCCTGTACCTCCCCCCCCCCACCCCCCTTACAGCTGAGACAGCCGTGGTACCATGGCCTTATCTCTGGCTGAAGTCCGCTGATAAAACATCACTTTCCTCAGTATTGAATACTGGTTGGAGTGTGAGATGCACTCTGGGGTCTCCTGTGCTCCCTCTCTGATTCGTCTTGACTGTCTGGTGATCACCCATTCCCTCTCTCCCTGCATGCCCTTATGCTGTGGGGTGACCACATCTAGAAACGTGCTCTCCACAAATCACTCAAACTCATGTATACACCACAGTGACATCCATGGTCCCACCATCTGCAGCTTGTACATCCCCACAGACAGCAGGATGAGGGAGAGGTGTGAGCACAGCAGGGACATAAGGCAGGAACATAGCACCTTCCTGAATTCTCTCGGTGATGCCGGATGCTACGAGCTCTGTCACAATTGTTCCCATGAGGGGGAGAACCATCTCCTCCCTCAGGCTCAGGGGATGAAGGTAAGCCTGGTCCCCGCTGGTTCAATGCTGCTCCCTGTGATTATCGGCCACCTTGTCCTGTAAGAGAGAGGGCAGAAAGTCAGTGATTGTTTTGCAATGTGTTTGGGTGATGTGCCTGTCATAACTGGATAGCTGGTGGTATGCGAAGGCAGTGAGAGGTGGATGTGAGGCTGGTATCAGTGGAAGGTGTGTGAGGGTGAGGTGGAGTATGTGAATGTTAGGTGTGAGTCCTGAGTGTTCGGGACTGTTGATGGGTGAGTGATGGGGTTGTGATACATTGAGCAGTGTGAGAGGTTGGTGGTTTTGGGGGTAGGAGACGCCATGTGGAGATGAATTCACTGACGTTGACCACCCGTGTGAGCTCATTAAACTTCTCTGGCACCGCTGCCAGGTCCTCAGGGCCAGACATCTTGCATTGACCTCCCTGGCCACCTGCTCCCATTCCCTGCGGAGTGCGTTTCTTGAGGGTCTCCACCCCACCCCACAGAAACATGGCCTCTCTTCTCCTGTCACCCACCATGACTAAGGCCTCCAGCACCACATCCGTGAACCACAGAGCCCTTTCTCTGTCTTAGTATTCCATCTACCTTTTCTCCAATTGCAGCATTCACAGTCAGCAGCAGCAGCCTACTGTGATTTAGTGCAGCTACCCTTTAAGGGGGACAGACTGCCTTTAAGGGCTCAATCCTGTCTGAAACATGTGCTAGACTCAGACCCAGTTAGGTCTCCTGTTCAGTGTGCAGACAGACAGCAGTGCGGGTCACACTGGGCGGCCCGTAGAATTAATGGAAATGAGGAGGCCGCAGGAATTTTGCGTCACCTGCCTCAACAGGAATGGGCATGGGCAGCTCATGACCCTTCTGCCCAAAAACCGATGCAAACCCGGTTTTCTCTCTCTTTCTATTTTCCTTTCCCCCTTTCTCACTCTCTCTCCCTTTACTCTGTCTCCTGCTCACAGAATTAGAGACAGATGCAGCACAGAAGGAGGCTGTTCGGCCCTTTGTGTTAGTGCTGTCTCTTTGAAAGAGCTGTCTAATTATTACTACTCTCCTCCTTTTTCCCCAGACTAAATTCTCTTTTGAAAGATATTATTGAATCTGCTTCCATCATGTTTTCAGGCAGTGAATTCCAGATCCCAACAACTCGCTGTGAAGGAAAATTCTCCTCATTTCACCTCTGGTTCTTTGTCAATTACCTTCAACCTGTGTCTTCTTAATACTGAAATTTCTGACACAGGAAACAGTTTCACATTAATTACCCTATCAAAACCCTTCATGATTTTGAATTCTAGATTATATCTCCCCTTACCCTTCACTGCTCTAAAGAGTACAATCCCAGCTTTTCCAATCTCTCCACGTAACTGAATTCCCAGATCCCTGGTACAATATGTTTCAAATTCTGCTATTCCATGTGTCATGTACTGGGATATGCTGTAGTGTTTTATATATATTTAACATAACTTCCCAGTTTTGTTTTCTGTGCCTCTATTTATAACGCCCAGGATCTCATATGCTTTATTAACTGCTTTGTTAACCCCTCCTGTGACCTTCAAGGATTTACACATAAACTCCCCAGGTCTCTCTGTTCTTGCACTCCCTTTACAGTTGTAACATGTAACTTGTGTTGTCTCTCCACATACATCCTTCTAAAATGTATTACCTCACATCTCTGCTGTGACAATTCAAATTTGAGAAGAGTGAAGACATTGTTTTCAGTCCTTGCTCCAAACTTCATTCCCTAGCTACCGACTTCATCCCTCTCCCTGGCAATTGTGTGACACTAAACCAGACTGTTCACACCTTGGTGTCATATTTGACCCCGAGATGACCTTCTGACCACATCTACACACCTTCACTAAAACAGCCTATCTGCACCTAGAAAATCATGGAAAAGTCATTTAAAAAATCATAGAATGCTGACAACACAGAAAGAGGCCACTTAGCCCATTGTGTCTCTGCTGCCCAAAAAATGACCTCCCCAGCCGAATCCCACCTTGCAGCATTTGGTCCCTTGCTCTGCAGATTAAATCACTTGAGGTGTAGCAGGTACATTTAAAATCTACCCTTTCAGAAAGTGAGTTCCAGACCCCGCCCCACCACACTCTGGGTGATTTTTTTCCTCATCTCCCCTCTACTTTTTCTACCAATCATTTAAATCAATGCCCTCTTGTCACTGATCTCTTTGCTAAGGTGAACAGACGCTTCAACCCCACTCTATCCAGAGCCCCTCAAAATTATGTACATTTCAATCAGATCTGCCCTCAGCCTTCTCTGTTGCAAGGAGAACAACCCCAGCCTATCCAATCTTTCCTCAAAGCTGCATTTTCCCAGTCCCAGCAACATGTTTGTAAATCTCCTCTGTACCCTCTCTCGTGCAGTTACATCCTTTCTGTAATGAGGTGACCAGAACTGCACACATTACTCAAGTTGTGGCCTAACCAATGATTTATGCAGTTCCAGCAGAACCTCCCTGCTCGTATATTCAATACCTCGGCTAATAAGGGAAAGGATTCCATATGACCTCTTAACCACCTTATCGAGCTGTCCTGCTACATTCAGCTATCTGTGGGCATTCACTCTAAGGTCTGTCACTTCCTCTACACTTCTCAGTATTCTCCCAGTAATCGTGCATTCCTTTGCCTTATTTGACCTCCCCAAATGCATCATATCGCACTCATCCAGCCTGAATTCAATTTGCCACTTCTCTGCCCATCTGACCAGTCCATCAATAACTTCCTGCAGTGTACAGCTATCCTCCTTGCAATCTACCACACGGTCAATCTTTGTATCGTCTGCAAACTTCTTGATTATGCCCCTACCTTTACTTCCAAATCGTTAATGTATGCGACATAAAGCAGGGGTCCCAGTACTGAGCTGTGTGGAATTTGCTTTTTTTTATTCATTCGTGGGATTTGGGCGTCACTGCCTGGGCCTGTATTTATTGCACATCCCTCATTGCCCTTGAACTGAGTGGCTTGTGAGGCCATTTAATAGTCCATCACATTGTTGTGGGTCTGGAGTCACATGTGGCCAGACCAGGTAAGGACAGCAGATCTCCTTCCCTAAAGGACATTAGTAAACCAGATGGGCTTTTCAAACAATCGACAATGGTTTCATGGTCACCATTCGAGTCGCTGTTTAATTCCAGAACTATTAATTGATTTCAAATTTCATTATGTGTCATGGTGGGATTCGAATCCACGTCCCCAGAGTGTTAACCTGGGTTTGCTGGATTTACAAGTGCAGTGACATTGCCACTACACCACTGCCTCCACTAAATGCTGCTGGAAACATCCGTCCAGTCGCGAAAACGCCTGTCAACAATAACTCTTTCTTTCCTGTCACTGAGCTAATTTTGCATCCGCCTTGCTGCATTTTCCTGGATCCCCTAGAATTTTATTTTTAACAAGTCTGCTATGTGCGCCCTTGCCTAAAAGTCATGCTAAAATCCAAGTAGACCGCATCAACTACATTAACCTCATCTATCGTCCTTGTTACTTCATCAAAATAATCTTGCAAGTTAGTCAGACACAATCTTGCCTTAACACATCTATGGTGATTATCCCTGATAAACCTGTGCCTTTCTAAGTGACAGTTTATCCTGTCTCTCAGAATAGATTACAATAATTTTCCCACTCTGAGGTTAGACTGACTGGTCTGTAGTTATTCGGTCTATCCTTCGCTCCCTTTTTAAACAGTGGTTCAATGTTAGCAGTTCTCCAATCCTCCATCACCACACCTGTATCCAGTGAGAACTGGAAAATCATGGACATACCTTTGGTTATTCCTTCTGTTGCTTCTTTTAACAACCTGGGGTACATTTCATCACGCCATGGTGATGTATCTAATTCCATTAGTAATTCCTCTCTGCCTATGTTTATCACATCCAATAATTCACACACCTCCTCCTTAACTGAAATATCTGCACCGTTCCCCTCTTTTGTGAAGACAGGTACAAAGTATTCATTAAGAACCATATCAGTAACTACTGTCCCTACACATAGGTTACCTTTTCGGTCATTAATGGGCTCTACTCTCTCCTCAGTTGTCTCTTAGCCTTAATGTATTGAAAGAAAAAACATACATGGGTTCACCTTGATTTTGCTTGCCAATATTTTTTTAATGATCTGTCCTTTATGTCGTAAATTCCTTTTTGATATCAGCCTTCCACTTTCTATACTCCTCTTGTTTTTCTGTTGTATTGAGTTCTCGGTGTGGGACATAAACTTGCCATTCTTGCTGTATCCTACCCTGTAGGCTCCTTGACATCCATGGAGCTGGGGAATGAGACTGACTTGATTCATCTGCAAACCGCTGGCACGGACTCGATGAGTTGAAATGTCCCATTCTGTGCCAGAATTGATTATGCCTCGATGACTCTATGACATGGGTATTCTATTACAACAACTTTCCTATACTGGGAAAGTTTATAAAGGACTGGGCAGTATCACCCTATTAAACCCCGTGATGTAAGTGAAATGTTTGAAGCCCCAGAAGATGGTTAACAAATGTCCTTCACAAACAGAGTAAATCAGTTCAGCCCCACTCACAATTCTGGAGTCATTCACAATGGGGAGTAGTTTCTCCTGGTTTTTACTACATAGGACAGCATCCAGGCTTTTCACTGTGTCCCCCACCTCCATGTGGAAAGTCTTGTCAGGGTTAGGTGAGATAAGACACGTTGCCTGGGCGACAGATTTCTTCAATTGTGTTACTGCTTCTGTGCTCACTTCAGTCCAACCGGGTTAAATCTGGTCATCACCATCATTAGGTGGTTCATAAAGAGGAGTCACAGTCTCTGCAAATCGAGGGATGAGGGTCCACTGATACCCCATCAGTCTGAGGATAGGACACAGGGCAGTCTTTGAGGTGGACAGGGCTAGACACTGGATGAGGGTCCACTGAAACCCCACCAGCCTGAGTTTAGGACACAGGGCAATCTTTGAGGTGGACAGGGCTAGACACTGGATGAGGGTCCACTGAAACACCACCAGCCTGAGGTTAGGACAAAGAGCAGTCTTTGAGGTGGACAGGGCTAGACACTGGATGAGGGTCCACTGAAACCCCACCAGCCTGAGGATAGGACACAGAGCAGTCTTTGAGGTGGACAGGGGTAGACACTGGATGAGGGTCCACTGAAACCCCACCAGCCTGAGGATAGGAAACAGAGCAGTCTTTGAGATGGACAGGGGTAGACACTGGATGAGGGTCCACTGATACCCCACCGGTCTGAAGATAGGACACAGAGCAGTCTTTGAGGTGGACAGGGGTAGACACTGGATGAGGGTCCACTGAAACCCCACCAGCCTGAGGAAAGGACACAGAGCAGTCTTTGAGGTGGACAGGGGTAGACACTGGATGAGGGTCCACTGATACCCACCAGCCTGAGGATAGGACACAGAGCAGTCTTTGAGGTGGACAGGGCTAGACACTGAATGAGGGTCCACTGAAACCCCACCAGCCTGAGGATAGGACACAGAGCAGTCTTTGAGGTGGACAGGGGTAGACACTGGATGAGGTTCCACTGAAACCCCACCAGCCTGAGGATAGGACACAGGGTAGTCGTTGTGGTGGACAGGGGTAGACACTGGATGAGGGTCCACTGATACCCCACCAGCCTGAGGATAGGACACAGAGCAGTCTTTGAGGTGGACAGGGGTAGAACCTGGATGAGGGTCCGCTGATACCCCACCAGCCTGAGGATAGGACACAGGGCTGTCTTTGAGGTGGACAGGGGTAGACACTGGATAAGGGTCCACTGAAACCGCACCAGCCCGAGGATAGGACACAGGGCAATCATTGAGGTGGACAGGGGTAGACACTGGATGAGGGTCCACTGAAACCCCACCAGCCTGAGGATAGGACACAGAGCAGTCTTTGAGGTGGACAGGGCTAGACACTGAATGAGGGTCCACTGAAACCCCACCAGCCTGAGGATAGGACACAGAGCAGTCTTTGAGGTGGACAGGGGTAGACACTGGATGAGGTTCCACTGAAACCCCACCAGCCTGAGGATAGGACACAGGGTAGTCGTTGTGGTGGACAGGGGTAGACACTGGATGAGGGTCCACTGATACCCCACCAGCCTGAGGATAGGACACAGAGCAGTCTTTGAGGTGGACAGGGGTAGAACCTGGATGAGGGTCCGCTGATACCCCACCAGCCTGAGGATAGGACACAGGGCTGTCTTTGAGGTGGACAGGGGTAGACACTGGATAAGGGTCCACTGAAACCGCACCAGCCCGAGGATAGGACACAGGGCAATCATTGAGGTGGACAGGGGTAGACACTGGATGAGGGTCCACTGAAACCCCACCAGCCTGAGGATAGGACACAGAGCAGTCTTTGAGGTGGACAGGGCTAGACACTGAATGAGGGTCCACTGAAACCCCACCAGCCTGAGGATAGGACACAGAGCAGTCTTTGAGGTGGACAGGGGTAGACACTGGATGAGGTTCCACTGAAACCCCACCAGCCTGAGGATAGGACACAGGGTAGTCGTTGTGGTGGACAGGGGTAGACACTGGATGAGGGTCCGCTGATACCCCAACAGCCTGAGGATAGGACACAGGGCGGTCTTTGAGGTGGACAGGGGTAGACACTGGATGAGGGTCCACTGAAACCCCACCAGCCTGAGGATAGGACACAGGGCAGTCTTTGTGGTGTACTGGGGTAGACACTGGATGAGGATCCATTGATACCCACTAGCCTGAGGATAGGACACTGAGCAGTCTTTGAGGTGGACATGGGTAGACACTGGAATAGGGTCCACTGATACCCCACCCGCTTGAGGATAGGACACAGAGCAGTCTTTGAGGTGGACACGGGTAGACACTGGATGGACTCGACCTGGTGTTGGTCTGGGCTGATGCTGGATGATGCAATCTGGACAGCTGGAACGGTAACACGATGTTAAAATGTGTCTACTTCAACGCCAGGAGTATCCAGAATAAGGTGGGTGAGCTTGCAGCATGGGTTGGTGCCTGGGATCTCGATGTTGTGGCCATTTCGGAGACATGGGTAGAGCAGGGACAGGAATGGATGTTGCGGGTTCCGGGATTTAGATGTTTCACTAAGAACAGAGAAGATGGTAAAAGTGGGGGGGGGGGGGGGGGGGTGTGTGTGGCATTGTTAATCAAGGAAAGAATTACAGCGGCAGAAAGGACGTTTGAGGACTGAGGTAGTCTGGGCCGAGGTTGGAAACAGGAGAGGAGAGATCACCCTGTTGGGAGTTTTCTATAGACCTCCAAATAGTTCCAGAGATGCAGAGGAAAGGATAGCAAAGATGATTCTTGACAGGAGCGAGAGCAACAGGGTAGTGGTTATGGGGGACTTGAACTTTCCAAATATTGACTGGAAATACTATAGTTCGAGTACTTTGGATGGGTCTGTTTTTGTCCAGTGTGTGCAGGAGGGTTTTCTGACACAGTGTGCAGACAGGCCAACCAGGGGCGATGCCACATTGGATTTGGAACTGGGTAATGAACCCGGCCAGGTGTTAGATTTAGAAGTTGGTGAGCACTTCGGTGATCGTGATCACAATTCGGTTAGGTTTACCTTAGCGATGGGCAGGGACAGGTATATACAGCAGGGCAAGAATTATAGCTGGGGGAAAGGAAATTATGATGCGATTAGGCAAGATTTAGGATGCGGAGGATGGGGAAGGAAACTGCAGGGGATGGGTACAATCGAAATGTGGAGCTTATTCAAGGAGCAGCTACTGCGTGTCCTTGATAAGTATGTACCTGTCAGGCAGGGAGGAAGTTGTCGAGCGAGGGAGCCGTGGTTTACTAAAGAAGTTGAAGAGCTTGTCAAGAGGAAGAAGAAGGCTTATGTTTGGATGAGACGTGAAGGCTCAGTTAGGGCGCTTGAGAGTTACAAGCTAGCCAGGGAGGATCTAAAGGGAGAGATAAGAAGAGCAAGGAGAGGACACGAGAAGTCATTGGTGGATAGGATCAAAGAAAACCCTAAGGCTTTCTATAGGTATATCAGGAATAAAAGGATGACTCGAGATAGGTTAGGGCCAATCAAGGACAGTAGTGGGAAGTTGTGTGTGGAATCGGAGGAGATAGGGGAAGTGTTAAATGAATATTTTTCGTCAGTATTTACAGTGGAGAAAGAAAATGTTGTCGAGGAGAATACTGAGATAAGACTACTAGGCTAGATGGGATTGAGGTTCACAAGGAGGAGGTGTTAGCAATTTTGGAAAGTGTGAGAATAGATAAGTCCCCTGGGCCAGATGGGATTTATCCTAGGATTCTCTGGGAAGCCAGGGAGGAGATTGTAGAACCTTTGTCCTTGATTTTTATGTCGTCATTGTCGACAGGAATAGTGCCGGAAGACTGGAGGATAGCAAATGTTGTCCCCTTGTTCAAGCCCTGGTAATTATAGACCTGTGAGCCTTACTTTGGTTGTGGGTAAAATGTTGGAAAAGGTTATAAGAGACAGGATTTATAATCATCTTGAAAAGATTAAGTTCATTAGAGATAGTCAGCACGGTTTTGTGAAGGGTAGGTTGTGCCTCACAAACCTTATTGAGTTTTTTGACAAGGTGAACACACAGGTGGATGAGGGTAAAGCCGTGGATGTGGTCTATATGGATTTCAGTAAGGCGTTTGATAAAGTTCCCCACGGTAGGCTATTGCAGAAAATACAGAAGTATGGGATTGAAGGTGAATTAGTGCTTTGGATCAGAAATTGGCAAGCTGAAAGAAGACAGAGGGTGGTGGTTGATGGCAAATGTTCATCCTGGAGTATAGTTTCTAGTGGTGTACCGCAAGGTTCTGTTTTGGGGCCACTGCTGTTTGTCATTTTTATAAATGACCTGGATGAGGGTGTAGAAGGGTGGGTTAGTAAATTTGCGGATGACACTAAGGTCGGTGGAGTTGTGGATAGTGCCGAAGGATGTTGTCGGTTACAGAGGGACATAGATAGGCTGCAGAGCTGGGCTGAGAGATGGCAAATGGAGTTTAATGTGGAAATGTGTGAGGTGATTCACTTCGGAAGGAGTAACAGGATTGCAGAATACTGGGCTCATGGGAAGATACTTGGTAGTGTAGATGAGCAGAGAGATCTTGGTGTCCAGGTACATAAATCCCTGAAAGTTGCCACCCAGGTTAATAGAGCTGTTAAGAAGGCATATGGTGTGTTAGCTTTTATTAGTTGGGGGATCGAGTTTAGGAGCCACGAGGTCATGCTGCAGCTGTACAGAACTCTGGTGCGGCCGCACCTGGAGTATTGCGTGCAGTTCTGGTCACCGCATTATAGGAAGGATGTGGAAGCTTTGGAAAAGGTGCAGAGGATATTTCCTAGGATGTTGCCTGGTATGGAGGGAAGGTCTTATGAGGAAAGGCTGAGGGACTTGAGGTTGTTTTCGTTAGAGAGAAGGAGGAGAAGAGGTGACTTAATGGAGACATATAAGATAATCAGAGGGTTGGACAGGGTGGATAGTGAGAGCCTTTTTCCTCGGATGGTGATGGCAAACACGAGGGGACATAGCTTTAAGTTGAGGGGTGATAGATATAGGACAGATGTGAGAGGTAGTTTCTTTACTCAGAGAGTAGTAAGGGCGTGGGACGCCCTGCCTGCAGCAGTAGTAGACTCGCCAACTTTAAGGGCATTTAAGTGGTCATTGGATAGACATATGGATGAAAATGGAATAGTGTAGGTCAGATGGTTTCACAGGTCGGCGCAACATCGAGGGCCGAAGGGCCTGTACTGCACTGTCATGTTCTATGTTCTATGTACACCAGCTGGGCCTTCGTGGATGGTCTTTTAGTCCAGCTCACAAAGTAACTGGAGTAGTTCCTTTAAAAGGGTTAAATGTATAGACATGGTCTGTGGTGATGAGGAGGAGATCAGCGACATATTGCAGCAAGCAGAAAGACTGTGAAAGGCTCATAACGGCCCCGGCCATACGTTTGGGGAAAATAGTGGGGTTATTGTGGAACCCCTTGTGACAGACATGTCCAGGGGTATCTCTGGTCCTCAGAAGTGAATGTGAATTTAATTTGTTTCTCTAGTTTTACTGGGATACTCCAATAACCATGAGAGACATCCAGGGTGGAGAAGACAGCCCTGCCGCTGGGAATCTGGGAGAGTAGGGTTGGTGTCTCTCAGACAACCAGGTTCACACAGAGATGACTGAGTTGAGTTTGTGGTGGTCAATAGTCAGTCACCAGCTGCCATCCGGTTTTCTAACCGGCCAAATCGGGCAGTTAGTAGTAAATATCTCTTTGTGAACTACACCCTGGTATAACAGTGACCTGATGGTGGCTGGAATATAAGATATAATCTTAACTCGGTAAGAATACTTTTTCATGGAGCATGCAATGGTCAGTTAATTTCTTCAACTCTGCTCATGTTTCCACAGTCATCTTTATGGGTTGTGGATATACTCGACACCGACTCGAGAATCGCCTGTACCTCGGGGTGATCAGAGGTTTCTGGTTCCCAGTCCTCTGATATTTTATTTATGAATATTGAGGGTGCACTGGACACCAGAGTAGGGGTATGTTTTAATGTTCTACAATATACAAATATAGGGATAATCAATTACTGCTGATAATCTTTGAGCACATTACTGCCCAGTAGTCCCTGTCCATTGTGCAGGATCATATAAAAGGGAGTCAGGACTTTGAAATGAACTCTGTTCCCTCTCCTATACCACTGTAAGATCTGATCTCGGGTCACAGTTTAACCAAAAGTTGGTCGAACAGTCGCAAGCAGTTTATTGCAAGGAAACTATTGGAAAAACAAATCGGAGGGGCAGGATTAATGCCCACTTGGAGAGGCACGGATTAATTAGAGATCGTCAGCAGGGCTTTGTCAGGGGGTGATGCTGTCCAACTAACTTGATTAATTCTTTTCGAAGCAGTGACTTGATGTGTAGATGAGGGTAAAGCAGTTGATGTAGTCTACATTGACTTTTGTAAGGCTTTGATCTGGTCCTGCATGGGAGATTGGTTAAGAAGAATTGCCCATGAGATCCAGGGCAATTTGGCAAATTGCATCCAAAATTGGTTTAATGTTTTTGTGAGTGGAAGCCTGTGATCACTGGTGTACCACCGGGATCGGTGCTGGGACCCTTACTGTTTGTAGTGTGCATTAATGATTTAGACGTGAATATAGCTGGTATGATCAGTAAGTTCGCAGGTGACACTAAAATTGGTTGGGTTGTAAATCGTGAGGAGTAAAGCCTTAGATTACAGAATGATATAGCTGGTCTAGTAAGATGGGTGGCGCAGTGGCAAATGGAGTTTAATCCTGAGAAGTCTGAGGTGATCTCCTTTGGGAGGACTAACAAGGCAAGGAAATATACAATGGCTGGTAGGACCCGAGGAAGTACAGAGGGACAGAGGGACCTTGGTGTACTTGTCCCGAGATCACTGAAGGCAGCAGCACAGGCAGATAAGGTGGTTAGGAAGGCATGTGGGATACTTTCCTGTACCAGCTGAGGCATAGACTTTAAGAGCAGGGAGGTTATGATGAAGCTATGAAGCTGTATAAAACGCTATTTAGGCCACAGCTGGAGTACTGTGTACAGTTCTGTTTGCCGCACTATAGGAAGGATGCGATTGCACTGAGAGGGTGCAGAATAGATTCACCAGGATGTTGCCTGGGCTGGAGCATTTCAGCTATGAAGAGAGACTGAAAAGGCGAGGGTTATTTTCCTTAGAGCAGAGAAGGCTGAGGGGGACTTAATTGAGATAGACAAAATTCTGAGGGGCTTCGATAGGTTATATAGGAAGAAACCTTTTCTTTCTTCTTAGCTGAGAGGTCAATAACCAGGGGACATTGATTTAAGGTTAGGGGCAGGAGGTTTAGAGTGGATTTGAGGAAACGAATTTTCACCCAGAGGGTGGTTCGCTTCTGGAACCCACTGCCTGAAGAGGTGGTGGAGGCAGGAAACCTTACTACATTTAAGAAGTATCTAGATGAGCACTTGAAACGCCACAGCATACAAGGCTACAGGCCCAGTGCTGGAACTGGGATTAGAATAGTTAGGTGTTTGATGGCCAGAACAGACATAGTAGGCCAAAGGGCCTGTTTCTCTGCTGCATTTCTCTACATCTGTATGACTCTATTGAGGAGTAACAGTTCAAATACAGCACAACATCAGAATAAACATAGTAGACATACGACCTGTGGCAGATGAGAAAGGCTTTCTGGCAATGGATCAGATGTTAGAAGCTATTATTAAAGACTCTATAGCAGGGCACGTAGAAAAATTCAAGGTAATCAGGCAGAGTCAACATGGTTTTGTGAAAGGGAAATGATGTTTAACCAATGTATTGGAGTTCTTTGAAGAAGTAACATGCAGTGTGGATAAAGTGGAACTGATGGATGCACTGGACATAGATTACCAGAAGGCATTTGATAAGGTACCACATCAAACGTCATTGTGGAAAATAAAAACCAATGGTGTAGGGGGTTAACATATTGACATAGATAGAAGATTGGCTAGCTAACAGGGAACAGAGAGCAGGCATACATGGGTCATTTTCTGATTGGCAAGATACAACGAGTGGTGTGTCACAGGGATTATTGCTGGGGCCTGAACTTTTTACAATTTATATAAATGATTTTGATGACTGGAACGAAGGTATGGTTGTAAAATTTGCAAATGACTCAAAGATAGGTATGATGGTAAGTTCTGAAGAGGACATAAGGCGGCGACAAAGGGATATAGATAGGTTAAGTGTGTGAGCAAAGATATAACAAATGGAGTAGAATGTGAGAAGAGGTGAAATTGTCCATTTTGGCTGGAAGACTTGTCTGTTAACTCGAGACTTGACTATTCTAATACACTCCTGGCTGCTCTCCCACATTCTACTCTCTGTAACCTTGTGGTCATCCAAAACTCTGGTGCCATCTTCTAATTTACACCAAATTCAATTCACCCAACATCCCTGTGCTCAGTGACCTACATTGGCTCTTGGTCCAGTAACACCTCAATTTTAATATTCTCACTCATGTGATCAAATCCCTCCATGTCCTCACCCCTCTGATTATCCCAATCCCCTGTCCATTTCCAATATTCGTGAATCTTGTTCATCTTAAAGTCTTTTTCGAATTCCCTTTTTAAAGTGAGTTTCTTTCTATCTGTCTATCTGCCTGACCGCACATTTCATCTCTCCAGCTCCACTGGTGCTGTGGAGGTTTGGATCCATAAAAAGGTGTGAGTTGCACGGCCGGTCACATCCAACACATTGTACAGGACACCCAGGCTGACCGGGGTGCTCGAGTGGGTGTAACATGTGTGTGTCTGTCGCGTGAGGAGGGAATTGAATGTGAGGTCAATCAGCCATTCAGGCAGCTTTGATGTACGCCTTTGAAACTTGGTCCACTGACCACCTGTGTTAGTCATTCTCAGCTGAACACACATTCAGCAGCAGGAGCAACCCCTCTAGTGTTATTGAAAAGGACCAGGAATCCGACTTACAGGTGAGGGGCTTTTGACTTACTTCTGCTATTGTAAAGTTAGTGGAGGTGCTGTGGATGGTTTTCTGGAGGTTGTGTTGTGAGCTGCTGCAGGCATTCAGGGAGGACAGAGGATTTGGTGACCCAACACTGGACGAGGAATGTGGACTGTAGTTACAGTGTCTCTGGGTCTGTAACATGAATAACAAATGGAGCAGAGGCTGCAGAGAGGGGAAGCTCTGTAAAGAGGGAGGAGGAGGGGGCTCTGCCCTACCCTCCCCGGGTTTTCCAAGAGGCACTTTTCCGACCTACACCTAACCCAGGAGCAGTGTGTTGGTGACTCTGATTCAATAAGGAGATGGTCACAGTGCTGTTTCACCTCCTGCAACACGACCTGGAGCCTCACACCAGGTGTGAGGACGAAGTTGTCAGTGGCTGTTCAGGTCACAGTTTTATTGAACTTCTATGTATCTGGATCTTTCCAGGCAGGATCAGGAGACATATCAAACATAGATTCATAGAGAGTGATGGAGTCATTCACAACACAGAAGGAGGCCATTCGCCCCCTCCATGCCAGATCTCTGTGGAACAATCCAGTCATTCCCACTCTTCCGCTCAATCCCCATATCCCTTCAAGTTCATTTCCTTCAGGTGTCCATCCAGTTTCCTTTTGAAATCATTGATTGTCTCGGCTTCCACCACCCTCATGGGCAGTAAGTTCCAGCTCATTACCATCCACTGTGTAAAAAAGTTCTTCCTCATATTCCCCCTGTATCTCCTACCCAAAACCTTCCATCTGTGTCCCCTAGTCTGTGCTTCATCAGTTAATGGGAACAGTTTTTCTTTGTCTATCTTATCTAAACCTGTCAAAATCATGAGGGGTCTGGACAGAGTAGGTGGGGAGAAACTGTTCCCACTTGTCAAAGGATCAAAAATGGATGGGCACAGAATTAATGTACTTGTTTAAAGAAAAGAATGCGAACATGAGGAAAACATTTTTGTACAGTGAGTGGTTAGGTTCTGGATTGCACTATCTGAGAGTGCGATGGAGGCAGGTTCACTTCAGGCATTGGAAAGGGAATTATATAGTGACCTGAAAAGGAATAATGTACAGGGTTATGGGAAATAGGCACTAAGTGAATTGCTCACTCAGTGAGCCGGTGCAGATATGATGGGCCGAATGGCCTCCTTTTGTGCTGCAATAAATCTGTGATTTTCTGTGATTCTGTCACAATCTTGCACACTTCTAGTAAATATTCCCGCAATCTCCTTTGCTCCAGGGAGAACAATCCCAGTTTTTTCCAGATTAACCTTGTTGCTAAAATCCCCCATCCCTGGAACCATTCAGGTAAATCTCCAGTGCACCCTCTCAATGGCCCTCACATCCTTCCGAAAGTGTGGTGAACAGAACTGGTCAGAGTACCCCACTTGGGGCCTAACCAGAGCTGTATACATTTTAAGCATAACTTCCCTGCTTTTGTACTCTGTGCCTCTATTTATGAATCCCGAGGTCTCATATGCTTTGTCATCACTCTGTCAATATGTCCTGCCACCTTCAAAGGTTTATACACATCCACACACAGGTCCGTCTGTTCCTGCACATACTGAAGAACTGTACCATTCTGTCTGCATCGCCTGACACTATCCCTTCTGCCAAAATTCATCACCTCACACTCCTGTGTATTAAATTCGATCTGCCACTTCTCTGCCCATTCTGCCTTTCTATCCGTGTCCTGTTGCAGGCAGTTTGTATCATCCTCACTGTTTGCCTGTCCTCCAAATTTGGTATAATCGGCAAATTGTGAGACTCCACTCTGAATTCCAAGATCGAAGTCATTTATGTATAGCAAAAAAAAGCAGAGGTCCTAGCACTGATCCTCGGGGAACACCCATTATCTACCATTCTCCAGTCTGAAAAACAAACATTTCAAACAATTCTCTGTTTTCTGTCCTGAAGCCAATTTTTGATTCAATTGGACACCGACCCTTCAATTTCATGAAGCTCAGTTTTGTTCACCAGCCTTTTATGTGGCACCTTATCAAACGCTTTTTAAAAAACCTTTATAAACAGCATCCACCACATTCCCTTCATCATTGTTATCTGATAAATCATCAGCAATTCTATTAGATTAGTAAAGCATGATCTTCCTATTAAAAAAATCCATGCTGACAATCCTTAATTAACTCAAACCTCTATAAGTGTGTGTTGATAGTGTCTTCCCTTGATTATTGTTTCTAAAACCTTACTCACCACTGATGTTAAACTAACTGATCAGTAGTTACGAGGCCTGTGTTTTGTCCATTGATAATTCAGTGAGGTGAGGGTGACCATCTATCTCATCATTTTCTCCCTCATCAGGGAGAAGCTGGATGAGAGATCCAGTGGCTTTGTCAGGATAGCGGGATTCCTGATGGTGTAGGTGGCTCTGCCGGGCCCCCATATCAACAGGGAGAGGTACAGGGACTGAAAGAACTCTCACTCCATTCATGTACAGTTGGTGTGTAAGCATGTCCACTAACCTCGCAGCAGCCACCATAACTCCATTCTGAAGCAGTCAGCCGGTCCCAACACTTCGGGGCTCCATGCAGAACCAGAATGTGGTTCACCGGAGATAAATAAACCCCCCTCTAGACACGGCTCATGTTTCTACATCCTCAAACCACCCCCACCGCCAACCATCCTCACACAATTAACATGTGTATAATGTGAGCAATGGAGTCACCAGGAACATGGTGGGACAGGCCATCGGTGTGATGAAGCAATGCTTCCAATGTCTGAACCGCACGGGGAGAGCCCTCCAGTACACACTGGAGCAGGTGTCTGAGTTCATGGTGTTCTGCTGCACCATTCACATCATCACCATCATGAGGGCACAGGCATTGGCATCAGGAATTCGGAGGCTACCTCAGGAGCAGGAGGAGGAGGCAGGAAGGATATTTCCTGGATGCCTTCCAGCTGGACAGGCTGTCGTAGAGACCCTGCTAAGATTCGAGCTCCCATAGGACAACTTCCCTTTCCCTCCATGGATCCCCCATTCTCCACCATTACACCCATCTGAGACGCCTCATCACAGCGTCCCCTTGGTCACCATCCTGCTATGAAACAATCAGAATTAATATATTACAGAAGGACCAATTCAGCCTTTCGTGTCTGCACTGGCTCTCTGAATGAACAATTCACTGAATGCCGTTCCCTGCATTCTCCATGTAACCTGCACACTCTTCCTTCTCAGATTAAAGTCTATTCCGCTTCAGTTGAACCTGCCTCCACCACACTCTCAGGCAGTGCATTCCAGACCCTGTTTCACTGTGTGAAAAAAGCTTTTCCTCATGTCGTCTTTGCACCTTTTACCCATTACTTTAACTCTGTGCCCTCTCGTTCTTGATCCTTTCACGAGTGGGAACAGTTTCTCTCTGTCTACTCTGTCCAGACACATCATGATTTTTGAAACCTCTAATAAATCAACTCTCAGCCTTCTCCAAGGAAAACAGTCCTAACTTCTCCAATCTATCTTCATAACTGAAATTCCTCATCCTGGGAATCATTCTCGTGAATCTTTTCTGCACTCTCTCCAATGCCCTCACGTCTTTCCTCAAGTGTGGTGTACAGAACTGGATGCAATACTCCATCTGAGGCCGAAGTAGCGTCTTATGCAAGTTCAATATAGCATCCTTGCTCTTGTACTCTATGTCCCTATTAATAAAGCCTAGGGGATTATATGATTTATTAAATGCTCACTCAACCTGTCCTGCCACCTTCAATGACCTATGCACATATACACCCAGGTCGATCTGCTCCTTCACCCCCTTTAGAATTGTAACCTTTATTTTACATTGTCTCTCCATGTTCTTCCTACCAAAATGAATCACTTCACGTTTCTCTGCATTGAACTTCACCTGCCACCTGTCTGCCCATTCCAGCAACATTTCAATGTCCTTTTGAAGTTCTTCACTATCCTCCTCACAGTTCACAATGCTTCCAGTTTCATATCATCTGTAAACTTTGCCTGTACACCAAGGTCTAGGTCATTAATATATATCAGGAAAACAAAGGATCCGAACACTGATCCCTGGGGAACTCCACTACAAACGTTCCTCCAGCCTGAAACACATCTATTAACCACTACTCTTTGTTTCCTGTCACTCAGCTAATTTCGGATCCATGTTGCAACCCCCGTCCCTTTTATTCCATGAGCTGCAAGTTTGCTCACAGGTCTGTTGTGTGGCGCTGTGTTAAAATGTTTTTGCACGCAGAGAGTGGTTAAATGTCTGGAATGCACTGCCTGAGTGTGGTGGAGGCAGGTTCCATTGAAACTGAGTAGACTGTTATATGAAAATCCATGTTTACCACATCAACAGCATCACCCTTATCAACTCTCTCTGTTACCACCTCAAAAATCTCCAGCAAGTTAGTTAAACATGATTTTCCCTTAAGAAATCCATGCTGGCTTGCTTAATTAACTCGCATATTTAGAGGGATACAGCACTGAAACAGGCCCTTCAGCCCACCGAGTCTGTGCCGACCATCAACCACCCATTTTATACCAATCCTGCACTAATCCCATATTCCTACCACATCCTCACATTTCCCTACCACCTACCTATACTAGGGGCAATTTATAATGGCCAATTTACCTACCAACCTGCAAGTCTTTTGGCTGTGGGAGGAAACCGGAGCACCCGGAGAAAACCCACGCAGACACAGGGAGAACTTGCAAACTCCACACAGGCAGTACCCAGAATTGAACCCGGGTCACTGGAGCTGTGAGGCTGCGGTGCTAACCACTACACCACTGTGCCGCCCATATGTCCATGTGATTATTGATTTTGCCCAAAATTATTCTTTCTAGAAGTTTTCCCACCACTGTAGTTAAACTGACTGGCCTGTTGTTGCTGGGTTGATCTTTACACCCTTTTTTGATCAAGGGTGTAACGTTTACAATTCTCCAGTCCTCTGGCAGTACCCCGAGTCCAAGGAAGACTGAAAATTTATGTCCAGTGCCTCTGTGATTTCCACCCTCACCTCCCTCAGTATCCTTGGATACATCCCATCTGGTCCTGGTGTTTTATCCACTTTAAGTACAGACAGCCTATCTAATACTTCCTCTTTATCAATTTAAACCCCACTCGTGTCTGACTTACCTCCTCTTTCAACATTGCCTGGGTTGCATCTTAGAACCATAGAAAGTTTATGGCACAGAGAGAGACCACTTGGCCCATCGTGTCTATGCTGTCTGAAAAACGATCCATCCATTCCGATCCAAACTTCCAGCATTTGATAGATTACAGCACTTGAGGTGCATATCCAGACACCTTTTGAATGAGTTGTGGGTTTCTGCCTCAACTACCCTTTCGGACAGTGAGTTCCAGGCTCCCACTACCCGCTGGGTGAAAAATAAAATCCGCAGCTCACTTATAATCTTCCTACCAATCACTTTAAATCTATTCCCCCTTGTCACTGACCTTTTTGCTAAGGGGAATAGACCCTTCACCTCCACTCTAACCAGGCCCCTCAACATTTTGTACATTTCAATCAGATTTCCCCTCAGCCTTCTCTGTTCCAAGGAGAACAAGCTCAGCCTATCCAATCTTTCCTCATGGCTGCACTTTTCCAGTCCTGGCAACATCCTCATAAATCTCCTCAGTACCCTCTCTAGTACAATTACATCCTTTCTGTAATGAGGTGAGCAGAACTGCACACAGTACTCAAGTTGTGGCCTAAGCAATGAGTATTACTGTTCCAGCATAATCTCCCTACTCTTATATTCTATACCTCGGCTGATAAAGAAAAGGATTCCGTATCTTCTTCCCTGTTAAAGACAGATGCAATGTATTTATTTAGTACCTCAGCTATGCCCTCTGCCTCCATGTGTAAATCCCATTTCTGGTGCTGAGTCAGCCCCATTCCTCCTTTTACTACCCTTTTTACTATTTATATGTTTGCATAAAACATTGGAATTTTCTTTTATGCTAGCTGCCAGTCTCTTTTCATGCTCTCTCTTTGCTTCTGTTATTTGCTTTTTCACTTCCCCTCTGGACCCGCTATATTCAGCCTGGTTCTCAATAGAATTTTCCACCTGGCCTCTGTCATAAGTTTGAACATCGGTGAATAACTTTCTCAACTTTTCGTGCGACCTTCAAAGATCTGTGTGAATACACTCCAAGTTGTTCTGTTCCTGTCTCCTCATTTAAACAGTACCCATTTGTTTATATTGCCTTCCCTTACGCTTCCTGCAAAAACATATCACTTCACACTTCACAGTGTGAAATTACATCTGCCATGTTCCTCCCCATTTCACCAGTCAGTCTCCATCATCCTGAAGTCTGTTACTATCCTTCTCACTGTGTATTAACATTTCCAACTTTCCTGTCATCTGGAAACTTTGACATTATCCCCTCTGTACACAAGCCCATTGCATTAACATACAGCAACAGTAATCCCAACACTGACCGTGGGGAACCCCACTGTGTACTTCCCTCCAGACTGAACAATAACCATTCTCCAATACTGCCTGCTTTCTCTCACTGAGCTAATTTCCTGCATGCTGCCATTGAAAATAAAAGACTTTCATTGATATAGCGCCTTGAATGACGACTGCATGTCCCAAAGTGATTTACAACAAATGAGGACTTTCTAAAGTGCAGTCATACTTGTAATGTAGGAAACAGGGCAGACAATTTCCGCTCAGCAAGATCCCACAAGCAGCAATGTGATCATGATCAGATCTGTTTTTGTGATGTTGATTGAAGGAGAAATATTGACCAGGACAACGGGAATAATTCCCTTGCTCTGCTTCTACATAGTGCGGTGGGATCTTTAACATCCACCTGAGAGGACAGACTGCAACTTTGTTCAAAGTTTCATTCGATAGACTGCACCTCTGACAGTGCAACACACCCTCAGGACTGCACTGTAATGTCAGCATTGATTCTTGTGATCAAGTCCTGCAGTGACACTTGATCCTGGAAGCTTGTGACTGAAAGAGGAGAGAGATACAAACTGAGTCACGGCTGATATTGGTCCTTTAATCGCATGTGAATCTAATTTGGCAACATGGCTGTTATTAGAATTAGAAATAGAACATTACAGCGCAGTACAGGCCCTTCGGCCCTCGATGATGCGCCGACCTGTGAAACCATCTGACCTAAACTATTCCATTTTCATCCATATGTCGATCCTTTGACCACTTAAATGCCCTTAAAGTTGGCGAGACTACTACTGTTGCAGGCAGGGCGTTCCACGCCCCTACTACTCTCGGAGTAAAGAAACTACCTCTAACATCTGTCCTCTATCTATCACCCCTCAACTTAAAGCTATGTCCCCTCGTGTTTGCCATCACCATCCGAGGAAAAAGACTCTCACTATCCACCCTATCTAACCCTCTGATTATCTTATATGTCTCTATTAAGTCACCTCTCCTCCTCCTTCTCTCCAACGAAAACAACCTCAAGTCCCTCAGCCTTTCCTCGTAAGACCTTCCCTCCATACCAGGCAACATCCTAGTAAATCTCCTCTGCACCCTTTCCAAAGCTTGCACATGCTTCCTATAATGTGGTGACCAGAACAGCACGCAATACTTCAGGTGCGGTCTCACCAGAGTTTTGTAAAGCTGCAGCATGACCTCGTGGCTCCGAAACTCGATCCCCCTATTAATAAAAGCTAACACACCATATGCCTTCTTAACAGCCCTATTAACCTGGGTGGCAACTTTCAGGGATTTATGTCCCTGGACACCAAGATCTCTCTGTTCATCTGCATTACCAAGAATCTTCCCATTAGCCCAGAACTCTGCATTCCTGTTACTCCTTCCAAAGTGAATCACCTCACACTTTTCCGCATTAAGCTCAATTTGCCATCTCTCAGCCCAGCTCTGCAGCCTATCTATGTCCCTCTGTGCCCCACAACATCCTTCAGCACTATCCACAACTCCACCGACCTTCGTGTCATCCGCAAATTTACTAACCCACCCTTCTACACCCTCATCCAGGTCATTTATAAAAATGACAAACAGCAGTGGCCCCAAAACAGAACCTTGCGGTACACCACTGGTAACTAAACTCCAGAATGAACATTTGCCATCAACCACCACCCTCTGTCTTCTCTCATCTAGTCAATTTCTGATCCAAAGCTCTAAATCACCTTCAACCCCATACTTGTGTATTTTCTGCAATAGCCTACCGTGGGGAACCTTATCGAACGCCTTACTGAAATCCATATACACCACATCCACGGCTTTACCCTCATCCACCAGTTTGGTCACCATCTCGAAAAACTCAATAAGGTTTGTGAGGCACGACCTACCCTTCACAAAACCGTGCTGACTATCTCTAATGTACTTATTCTTTTCAAGATGATTATAAATCCTGTCTCTTATAACCTTCTCCAACATTTTACCCACAGCCGAAGTAAGGCTCACAGGTCTATAATTACCAGGGCTGTCTCTACTCCCCGTCTTGAACAAGGGGACAACATTTGCTATCCTCCAGTCTTCCGGCACTGTTCCTGTCGACAATGACGACATAAAGATCAAGGACAAAGGCTCTGCAATCTCCTCCCTGGCTTCCCAGAGAATCCTAGGATAAATCCCATCTGGCCCAGGGGACTTATCTATTTTCCTACTTTCCAAAATTGCTAACACCTCCTCCTTGTGAACCTCAAACCCATCTAGCCTAGTAGTCTGAATCTCAGTATTCACCTCGACAACATTTTCTTTCTCTACTGTAAATACTGACGAAAAATATTCATTTAACGCTACCCCTATCTCCTCTGATTCCACACACAACTTCCCACTACTATCCTTGATTGGCCCTAATCTAACTCTAGTCATTCTTTTATTCCTGATATACCTATAGAAAGCCTTAGGGTTGTCCTTGATCCTATCCGCCAATGACTTCTCGTGTCCTCCGCTTGCTCTCTTAGCCCTCCCTTTAGATCCTTCCTTGCTCGCTTGTAACTCTCAAGCGCCCGAACTGAGCCTTCACGCCTCATCCTCACATAAGCCTTCTTCTTCCTTTTGACAAGCGTCTTCAACTTCTTTATTAAACCGCGGCTCCCTCGCTCGACAACTTCCTCCCTGCCTGACAGGTACAGACTTATCAAGGACACCCAGTAGCTGCTCCTTGAATAAGCTCAACATTTCTATTGTGCCCATCCCCTGCAGTTTCCTTCCCCATCCTACGCATCCTAAATCTTGCCTAATCGCATCATAATTTCCTTTCCCCCCAGCTATAATTCTTGCCCTGCGGTATATACCTGTCCCTGCCCATCGCTAAGGTAAACCTAACCGAATTGTGATCACTGTCACCAAAGTGCTCACCTACATCTACATCTAACACCTGGCCGGGTTCATTACCTAGTACCAAATCCAATGTGGCATCGCCCCTGGTTGGCCTGTCTACATACTGTGTCAGAAAACCCTCCTGCACACACTGGACAAAAACTGACCCATCTAAAGTACTCGAACTATAGTATTTCCAGTCAATATTTGGAAAGTTAAAGTCCCCCATAACAACTACCCTGTCACACTCGCTCCTGTCTAGAATCATCTTCGCTATCCTTTCCTCTACATCTCTGGAACTATTCGGAGGTCAATAGAAGACTCCCAACAGGGTGACCTCTCACCTGTTTCTAATCTCGGCCCATACTACCTCAGTAGACGAGTCCTCAAACGTCCTTTCTGCCGCTGTAATACTCTCCTTGATTAACAATGCCACACCCCCCCCCCCCACCTCTTTTACCATCTTCTCTGTTCTTCCTGAAACATCACAATCCCGGAACCTGCAACATCCATTCCTGCCCCTGCTCGACCCATGTCTCCGAAATGGCCACTACATCGAGATCCCAGGTACCAACACATGCTGCAAGCTCACCCACCTTATTCCGGATGCTCCTGGCGTTGAAGTAGACACACGTTAAACCAGGTTCTTGCTTGCCAGTACCCTCTTGTGTCCTTATAACCTTATCCCTGACCTCACTACTCTCAACATCCTGCACACTGGAACTACAATTTAGGTTCCCATTCCCCTGCTGAATTAGTTTAAACCCCCCCGAAGAGCACTAGCAAATCTCCCCCCCCAGGATATTGGTACCCCTCTGGTTCAGGTGAAGACCATCCTGTTTGTAGAAGTCCCACCTACTCCAGAAAAGCCCCAATTATCCAGGAAACCAAAACCATCCCTCCTACACCATCCCTGCAGCCACGTGTTCAACTCCTCTCTCTCCCTATTCCTCGCTTCGCTATCACGTGGCACGGGCAACAACCCAGAGATAACAACTCTGTTTGTTCTCGCTCTCAGCTTCCACCCCAGCTCCCTGAATTTCTGTCTTAAATCCCCAACTCTCTTCCTACCTATGTCTTTGTTATGTGGTACTTTCTCAAACGCATGTTGAAAGGATCGGAATATTGTGAAAGTACAGGCAGGAGCAATCATAGAATCATAGAATCGATTAGACTGAATGAGGTCATTCGGCCCATCAAGTCTATGCTGACCCTTTCAAAGAGCATTCCAATTAGTCCCACCCCCTGGCTCATTCACTATATTCTTGAATTTGTTTCTGCTTCGGATATTTATCCAATTCCCTTTTGGGATATACTATTGAATCTGTATCCATCAGCCTATCAGACAGTGCATTCCAAATCCAAACCACTCAGAAACAAAAATCCTCATATCTGCTTCTTTTCCCAATCGCCTTAATTCTGTGTCTCTGGTTAACGGCCCCTTGGAAAGTGGAAACAGTTTCTCTTTATTTAATTTATCTGAACCCTTCCTAATGTTAAACACCTCAGTCAAATATCCTCTGAAAGTTCCCTGCTCTAAGCAGAACAACCCCAGCTGCATAACTGTAATCCCTCATGCCTGGACAAATTCTAGTAAAACAGTTCTGTACCCTCTCCGAAGGCTTCATGTCCTTCCTAAAGTGTGGTTCCCAGTATTCGACACAAGACTCCAGGTGCAGCTGAACTAGTATTTTATATATGTTTTACATAATGTCCTTGCTTTTGTTCTTTTTGCCTCTATTTATAAACCCTAGGATCCCATACATTTATTAACTGTCAAGTTAAACTTTCCTGCCACCTTCAAAGATTTGTGTACACACACCCCAAGTGTCTCTGTTATTTCACCATCTTTATAGTTGTACCATTTAACTTGTATTGTCTCTCTTCAATCATCCTTTCAAAATGTATTACCTCACACATCTGCAATTCCAATTAAATATTGAGAAGATTGAAGTCATTGTTTTCTGTCTCTGCTCCAAACATTTTCTTGTTACACACTTCATTCCTCTCCTTTGTAATTGTTTGAGACTAACCGAAACTGTTCACATACTTGGTTACATAGTTCACCTTGAGTTGCCTTGAGATGAGTTTCCTACCAAATATTCACACCATCACTAAAACGGCCTATCTCCACCCTTGGTGGAGTTGCATGCTGGTTCAAGAGGAAATGAATGCAATAGTGAGGCAGGATATTAGCTCTGACGATGTCGAATATGTATGGGTGGAGTTGACAAACACTAAGGGGCAAAAAACCATGGTGGGGGTTGTATATAGACCCCCAGACTGTAGTGCTGAATTTGGGAATGGCATTGAACAGGAAATTAGAGACACATGCGATAAAGGAACATCTGCAATTATAGGTTTCTTGAATCTGCATATAGATTGGGCAAATCAAATTGGTCACAATACATTGTGGAGGAATTGCTGGAGAATATACGGGATGGTTTTCAGGACCAATCCTTTGAGCAACCAACTGGAGAACAGGCCATCCTAGACTGGTTATTGTGTAATGAGAGAGGAATAATTAACAATCTAGATGTGCGAGATCCCTTGGGGATGAACGACCATAATATGATAAAATCCTTCATCACGATGGAGAGTGACCCAGTTGATTCTGAGACTAGGGTCGTGAATCTTAATAAAGTAAGCTACGAAAGTATGAGGCATGAGCTGTCGATGATACATTGGGAAACGTTACTTAAAGAGATGACCCTGGATAGGCAAAGGCAAACATTCAAAGAGCGCATGGATAAACTGCAACAATTGTTTACTCCTGCCTGGCGAAAAAGTAAAACGAAAAAGGGAGCCAAATCATGGCTGACAAGGAGAAGTAGAGATAGCATTCGATCCAAGGAAGTGGCATATAAATTTTCCAGGAAAAAACAACAGACCTGAGGATTGGGAGCAGTTTAAAATTCAGCAAAGGAGCACCAAGGGATTGATTAAGAAGGGGAAAATGGAGTATGAGAGTAAGCTTACGGGAACATAAAAACTGACTGTATTGGTATGTGAAGCGGAAAATATTGGCGAAGACAAATGTAGGTCCGTTACATTCAGAAACAGGGGAATGTATTCTGGGAAACAAAGAAATGGCTGACCAACTAAATGCATACTTTAGTTCTGTCTTCACAAAGGAGGACACCAATATAATCCCTGAAATGTTGGTAAATACAGGGTTTAGTGAGAGAGAGGAACTGAAAGAAATCAGTATTAGTGGAGAAATGGTGTTGGGGAAGGAGATGGTATTGAAGGCCGATAAATCCCCAGGGCCTGATAATCTACATCCCAGAGTACTTAAAGAAGTGGCCCTAGAAATAGTGGATGCATTGGTGGTCATCCTCCAAGATTCTATGGACTCTGGAACAGTTCCTACAGATTGGAAGGTAGCTAATGTTATCCCACTATTAAAAAAGGGAGGGAGAGAGAAAGCAGGGAATTATAGACCAGTCAGCCTGACATCGGTCGTGGGGAAAATCCTGGAGTCCATTATTCAATATTTTGCAGCAGAGCACTTAGAGAACAGTAGAATCGGACAGAGTCAGCATGGATTTATGAAAGGGAAATCATGCTTGATAAATCTACTAGAATTCTTCGAGGATGTAACGAGTAGAGTTGATGAAGGGGAGCCAGTGGATGTGGTTTATTTGCACTTTCAGAAGGCTCTCGACAAAGTTCCACGTAAGGGATTAGCATGTAAAATTAAAGTGGACGAGACTGGGGGTAGTATATTGCGATGGATAGAAAATTGGTTGGCAGACAGGAAACAAAGCATTGGAACATACGGATCTTTTTCTCAATGTCAGACAGTGATTAGTGGGGTATCGCAGGGATCGGAGCTAGGACCCCAACTATTCACAATATATATTAATGATTTAGATGAGGAAACTAAATGTAATATCTCCAAATTTGCAGATGATACAAAATTGAGTGTGAGGGTGAATTGTAAGGAGGATGCAGAGAGGCTTCAGGGTGATTTGGACAAGTTGAGTGAGTGGGCAAATGCACGGCAGATGCAGTACAATGCGGATAAATGTGAAGTTATTCACTTTACTAGCAAAAACAGGAAGGCAGATTACTATCTGAACGGCTATAAACTGAGAGAGGGGAATACGCAGCGAGACCTGGGTGTTCTCGTACACCAGTCACTGAAGGTGAGCATGCAGGTGCAACAGGCGGTAGAAAAAGGAGAATGTATGTTGGCCTTCATAGAGACAGGATTCGAGTACAGGAGCAGGGATGTTTTGCTGCAATTATACAGGGCCTTGGTGAGGCCACACTTGGAATATTGTGTGCAGTTTTGGTCTCCTTATCTGAGGAAGGATGTTCTTGCCATCGAGGGAGTGCAGTAGAGTTTTACCAGACTGATTCCTGGGGTGGGAGGACTGTCGTATGAGGAGAGATTGGGTCGGTTAGGACTGTATTCACTGGAATTCAGAAGAGTGAGGAGGGATCTCATCGAAACCTATAAAATTCCAACATGACTTGACAGGGTAGATGCAGGAAGGATGTTCCCGATGGTGGGGGACTCCCGAACCACGGTTATAGTCTAAGGATATGGGGTAAAACCTTCAGGACTGAGATGAGGAGACATTTCTTCACCCAAAGAGTGGTGAGCCTGTGGAAACCTCTCATCACGCCCATGTCCAAGGGAGATTGGAAGGTTCTGGTCAGCGCCTCCGCTATTTCCACCATTGCTTCCCTCAGCAACCCCCATACATCCCATCCAGACTGGATAAATGTTCAACTTTATTGTGGTACAAAAGTGTTGGATTGAAAAGGGTTAACTGAATCTGTTTGTTCCGTGACTGTAATTAATGTCAGTCTCCATGGACCCTAAAATAAAAGCAAAATACTGCGGATGCTGGAAATCTGAAACAAAAACAAGAAATGCTGGATTCACCCAGCAGGTCTGGCAGCATCTGTGGAAAGAGAAGCAGAGTTAACGTTTTGGGTCAGCGACCCTTCTTCGCAACTGACAAAAATTAGAACAGTCACAGATTATAAACAAGTGAGGTGGGGGTTGGGCAAGAGATAACAAAGGAGAAGGTGCAGATTGGACCAGGACACATAGCTGACCAAAAGGTCACGGAGCAAAGGCAAACAATATGTAAATGGTGTGTTGAAAGACAAAGCATGAGTACAGATTAGGTGTGAATATACTGAATATTGAACAGCAGCAAGTGCAAACCTGAAGAACAACAACCTTTAAAAAACAGTGGGTAAGCAAACTGAACAAAGTAAGATGAAATGAAATAAATGCAAAAAAATATTGTAAAAAATGTAAAAAGGAATGTAAAAAAAAAGGAAGAAAAAATAACTAAAAATGACTAAAAATGAAAGTAAAGTGGGGGGCTGTCATGCTCTGAAATTATTGAACTCAATGTTCAGTCCGGCAGGCTGTAGTGTGCCTAATCGGTAAATGAGATGCTGTTCCTCGAGCTTGCGTTGATGTTCACTGGAACACTGCAGCAATCCCAGGACAGAGATGTGAGCATGAGAGCAGGGGGGAGTGTTGAAATGGCAAGTAACCGGAAGCTCAGGGTCCTGCTTGCGGTCTGAGCGGAGATGTTCCGCAAAGCGGTCACCCAGTCTGCGCTTGGTCTCCCCAATGTAGAGGAGACCACACTGTGAGCAGCGAATACAGTATACTACATTGAAAGAAGTACAAGTAAATCGCTGCTTCACCTGAAAGGAGTGTTTGGGGCCTGGGATAGTGAGGAGCGAGGAGGTAAATGGGCAGGTATTACATCTCCTGCGATTGCAAGGGAAGGTGCCCTGGGACGGGGACGAGGTGGTGGGGGTAATGGAGGAGTGGACCAGGGTGTCGCGGAGGGAACGATCCCTTCGGAATGCTGACAGGGGAAGGGAGGGGAAGATGCGACTGGTAGTGGCATCACGCTGGAGGTGGCGAAAATGGCGGAGGATGATCCTTTGGATATGGAGGCTGGTGGGATGAAAAGTGAGGACAAGGGGAACCCTGTCACGGTTCTGGGAGGGAGGGGAAGGGGTGAGGGTAGAGGTGCGGGGAATGGGTCGGACACGGTTGAGGGCCCTGTCAACCACAGTGGGGGGAAATCCTCGGTTGAGGAAAAAGGAGGTCATATCAGAAGCACCGTCATGGAAGGTTGCATCATCAGAGCAGATGCGTCGGAGACGGAGAAACTGGGAGAATGGAATGGAGTCCTTACAAGAGGTAGGGTGTGAAGAAGTGTAGTCGAGGTAGCTGTGGGAGTCAGTGGGCTTATAATGGATATTGGTAGACAACCTATCCCCAGAGATGGAGACAGAGAAGTCGAGGAAGGGAAGGGAAGTGTCAGAGATGGACCATGTAAAGGTGAGAGAAGGGTGGAAATTGGAAGCAAAGTTGATAAAGTTTTCTAGTTCGGGGCGGGAGCAGGAAACGGCACCGATGCAGTCATCAATGTACCGGAAAAAGAGTTGGGGGAGGGGGCCTGAGTAGGACTGGAACAAAGAATGCTCGACATATCCCACAAAAAGACAGGCATAACTAGGACCCATGCGGGTACCCATAGCGACACCTTTTACTTGAAGGAAATGCATGGAGTTGAAGGAGAAGTTGTTCAATGTGAGAACAAGTTCAGCCAGGCGGAGGAGGGTGGTGGTGGATGGGGACTGGTTGGGCCTCTGTTCCAGGAAGAATCGGAGAGCCCTCAAACCATCCTGGTGGGGGATGGAGGTGTAGAGCGAGTGGACGTCCATAGTGAAGAGGAGGCGGTTGGGACCAGGAAACTGGAAATTGTCAAAATGACGAAGGGCGTCAGAAGAGTCACGGATGTAGGTGGGAAGAGACTGGACCAGCGGAGAAAAGATTGAGTCTAGATAGGAAGAAATAAGTTCAGTGGGGCAGGAGCAGGCTGACACAATGGGTCTGCCGGGACAGTCCCGTTTGTGGATTTTGGGAAGGAGGTAGAAGCGGACTGTCCGGGGTTGCGGGACTATGAGGTTGGAAGCTGTAGAGGGAAGTTCTCCAGAGGAGATGAGGTCAGTGACAGTCCTTTGGACGGTGGCTTGATGTTCGGTGGTGGGGTCATGGTCCAGAGGGAGGTAGGAAGAGGTGTCTGTGAGTTGGCATTGAGCTTCTGCAAGGTAGAGGTCGGTACGCCATCCAACAACAGCACCACCCTTGTCTGCAGGTTTGATGACCATGTCGGGGTTAGACCTGAGAGAACGGAGTGCCTCAAGTTCAGAGGGGGACAGGTTAGAGTGAGTGAGGGGGGCAGAGAAATTGAGACGACCAATGTCTCGCCGACAGTTTTCAATGAAGAGATCAAGAGCGGGTAAGAGGCCAGGGGGAGGGGTCCAGGTAGAGGGAGAATGCTGGAGGCGGGTGAATGGGTCTGCTGGTCGGGGGGAGGACTCCTGGTCGAAGAAGTGAGCCCGGAGGCGGAGGCGATGGAGGAAGAGCTCAACGTCATGCCGGGCGCGAAATTCATTGAGGTGGGGGCGTAAGGGGAAAAAGCTGAGACCTTTGCTGAGTACAGAACGTTCAGCATCAGAGAGGGGGAGGTCAGAGGGTATAGTGAATACACGGCAAGGGGTCAGATCAGAAGGGGTGGGGTCAGAGGGAAGTGAAGCGGAAGGAGGATCTGGAGGGGCATTAGTCCCCATCAGCTGCTGGAGCTTGCGTTCCTTAACACCTGAAAGGAAGAAAAAACGTTTTTTGTTAATGCGTCGGATGAGACGTAAGATGAGATGAAACTGCGGAGTAGAACAGATTTGAGATAAGGTGAGATGGTGCTGCTGGAGAGAGAGGTCCAGTGTGTGCATATGGCGGCGCATAGCACTGAGTGTGGATCTCAGGATGCGGCGAGAGTAGCAGTCCGAGGAACGTTGTATTTCTCGGAGATACCTGTGATCCTGGGTGGTTTCAAAGCATGATGGGTGAAACTGCAGTTGGAATCCACGTGGAATCAGTCGGAGCTGGAGACAGTCACTGAGGAAGGAGATGTGGCTGTGAAAACGAGTTTTGGTAGATACCTTATCAAACACCAGGAGGGAAATAGAAAGCAATGAAGGTGAACAAGGTAAAAGAGACAAACGAAAATCCCGTCGGAGAGAAGAGCAGAACTTCTTCAAGGTAGGCATTCCTGGAAGAGAAGTGGCAGTGAATTAAACGCTAAAATAAAAGCAAAATACTGCGGATGCTGGAAATCTGAAACAAAAACAAGAAATGCTGGAATCACTCAGCAGGTCTGGCAGCATCTGTGGAAAGAGAAGCAGAGTTAACGTTTCGGGTCAGCGACCCTTCTTCGGAACTGACAAATATTAGAAAAGTCACAGGTTATAAACAAGTGAGGTGGGGGTTGGGCAAGAGATAACAAAGGAGAAGGTGCAGATTGGACTAGGCCACATAGCTGACCAAAAGGTCACGGAGCAAAGGCAAACAATATGTAAATGGTGTGTTGAAAGACAAATCATGAGTACAGATTAGGTGTGAATATACTGAATATTGAACAGCAGCAAGTGCAAACCTGAAGAAAAACAACCTGAAAAAAACAGTGGGTAAGCAAACTGAACAAAGTAAGATGAAATGAAATAAATGCAAAAAAAAAATTGTAAAAAATGTAAAAAGGAATGTACAAAAAAAGGAAGAAAAAATAACTAAAAAAGACTAAAAATGAAAGTAAAGTGGGGGGCTGTCATGCTCTGAAATTATTGAACTCAATGTTCAGTCCGGCAGGCTGTAGTGTGCCTAATCGGTAGATGAGATGCTGTTCCTCGAGCTTGCGTTGATGTTCACTGGACCCTAATTGTGTCACTGGACGTTTCCATCTCCTATTAATAAGGGGCTTCTTTCAATGTGTTATTCCATAGTGTCAGTGGGAACATCAGCCCCGGCACTTACAGAGATCAGCTGCTCCAGAGAGATAGAGAGAGGATAGGTTAGAATCTGAGAACAAAAGACTGGAATGTTACAACAATGGGTCAGAATCTGAGAACAATAGATTGGAATGTTACAACAATGGGTCAGAATCTGAGAACAATAGATTGGAATGTTACAACAATGGACAGGAGTTTATCCTCGGATCTTTACTCTCTTTCTACATATTATGATCGGTTCTCGTTAAACTCTCGCATCTATCTCGCACTGAAGATTATTCAATATATTTACTGTCCCATCCTGGCTATTATTGGTGTCCCTGGTAAGTCTCTCTATCTGGCTATTAATTCTTTAAACCATGTTTAACTGCATTACTGCTCCTGTAATTTACTCTGCCCTTCTTGCTGCCGTTGTTATGCCTGGTGAATATCTCCAGCTATTAGCTCTATAAACCATTGTCAACTGTATTACAGTTCTTGTCATTTACTCTCTCACCTTTGCTGCTGTTGCTGTCTCTATTTCAGGCTAGTAGATCTGCAAACCCTGTTTCACTGAAATAATGTTCTGGAATGTAAATTTTGGGAAGACTGAAGCCAGTGTCATTGGTCTCCATCTCAAACTCCACCCCCTATCTGGGAAGCACATACTCCACTCTGCCCAATTTCTGTGGCTCAACCAGACAGCTTACAACTTCTGTGTTATATTTAAACCTGAGCTGAGTTCATCTCCATATTCTTTCCATCACAAACCCTGCTGAAAACCATCTCTGTAATATCACCCATCTCCACCTCTGCCTCAGCCCCTCGACAGCGTAAACCCTCATCCACATCACAGTTAAATACACAGTTGACTATTCCAATTCCATCTTGGTCACCCTCCCAGTTATAAACCTCCATAAACCACAGCCCATCCAGAACTCTGCTGCCTGTATCCTAACTCACACCAAATCCCGATCACCCATCACCCCTGTGCTCACTGATCTCCATTGGCTCCCGGTCTGGCAGCACCATAATTTTAATATTCTCATTCGTGTGTTTGAATCTCTCCATGGCCTCACCCTTCCATTTATTCACTTTCCCCTGTCCATTTCACATATTCCTGCAAATCTTTCGACTTCAATCTTTTTTCTGTTCTCCTTGTAAAGTGAATTTATTTCCCTCTGTATGTGTCCCGAGACAGGATTTTAGACTCTGCAGCAAGACTGCTGCTGATGGTACAGAAGCTGGGATTCATAAAGAGATGTGAATCGCACAGCCGGCCACTTCCAGTGCGGTCTGCACAATATCCCATGCTGGGCGGGGCTCCAGCCCAGTCGTATCATCTATGTGCTGTTAGCGTGGTCTTCACAGCCGGCCACTTCTACTGTGGCCTGCACACTGTCCCAAGCTGGGCAGAGCTCTAGCTCAATTGTACCTTGTATGTGTTGTTCCTTTGAGGGTGGATTTGAAAGTGATGTCAATGTACCATAGCAGCAGCTTTGATGTACTTCTTTGAAACTTGGTCAGTCCAATGACCGCCTGTGTTAGTCACTCTCAGTTGAACATACATTCAAAGGATGAATTTAAAAGGACCAGTCATCCAACTGACAGGTGAGGGGCTTTTGACTTACTTCTGCTATTGTAAAGTTAATGGAGGTGCTGTGGATGGTTTTCTGGAGGTTGTGTTGTGAGCTGCTGCAGACATGCAAGGAGGACAGAAGATTTGGTGACCCAACTCTGGACGAGGTATGGGGACTGTAGTTACAGTGAAACTGGGTCTGTCACATGAGCAACAAATGGAGCAGAGGCTGCAGAGAGGGGAAGCTCTGTAAAGAGGGAGGAGGAGGGGGCTCTGCACTACCCACCCCGGGTTTTCCAAGAGCACTTTTCCTACCTACACCTAACCCAGGAGCAGTGTGTGAGATGACTCTGATTCAATAAGGAGGTGGTCACAGAGCTGTGTCACCTCCTGTAACACAACCTGGAGCCTCACACCAGGGTTAGGACGGAGCTGTCAGTGGCCGTTAAGGTCACAGTTTCATTGAACGGCTATGTATCTGGATCGTTCCAGGCAGGAGCAGGAGACATATCCAACAGAGAGTGGTAGAAATCGATAGTCATTTACAACACAGAAGGAGGCCATTCAGCCCCTGCATGCCGGCTCTCTGTGGAACAATCCAGTCAGTTCCACTTCCCCGCTCAATTTCCGTATCCCTGCAAGTTCATTTCCTTCAGGTGTCCATCCAGTTTCCTTTTGAAATCATTGATTGTCTCAGCTTCCACCACCCTCATGGGCAGTGAGTTCCAGCTCATTACCATCCACTGTGTAAAAAGGTTCTTCCTCATATTCCCCCTGTGTCTCTTACCCGAAACCTTCCATCTGTGTCCCCTAGGCTGTGTTTCATCAGTTAATGGGAACAGTTTTTCCTTGTCTATCTTTTCTAAGTCCATCATAATCATGTACACCTCTATCAAATCTCTCTCAATCTCCTTTACACCAGGAGAACAACTCCATCTTCTCCAAACTCACTTTGTAACTAAACTCCAATCCCTGGAATTATTCTGGTAAATCTCCTCTGCACCCTCTCAGGGACTTCCACATCCTTCCTACAGTGTGGTGACCAGAACTGGACACAGTTCTCGAGTTGGTGTCTAACCAAAGCTTTATGAAGGTTCCGCATAACTTCCCTTATTTTGTATCTTTGCCTCTAATGATGAAGCCCAAGATCTGATATGATTTGCTAAACACCCTCCTAATATGTCCAGGCACCTTCAAAGATCAATACATATGGAGCCACAGGTCCCTCTGTTCCTGCACAATCTTTGGAACTGTGTCATTAAGTCTATATTGCCTTCCTCTTCCAACTGACAAAATGCATCACATCACACTCCTCTTTATTAAGTTCTACCTGCCACTTCTCTGTCCATTCTGCTAGCCGATCTATATCATGTTGCAGGTGGTTTGTGACATCCTCCAAGATTGCAATCATCAGAAAAAATGCAAATTCTTCTCTGTATTCCAAGATCCATATCATTTATATGTAGCAAAAAAAAAGCACAGTATTCCTCGCACTGACCATTGGGAAACATCACTGTCCACCATCCTCCAGTCTGAAAAACAACCATTTAACACATTTCTCTTTTTTCTGTCATTTGGACAATTTTTGATCCAAATGGATGCTATTCCTGAGATTCAATTTTTTTAACCAAGCTTTTGTGTGGTTGTTCATCAAACAATTTCATCAAATCCATGCATACAACATCCACCACATCCCTTCATCAACCTTCTCAGATCATCGAAATAAATTCAATTAGTTCAGTCAAGCATGATCTGCCTTTTTAGAAATCCGTGCTGATAATCCTTAATTAACTCAAACCTCTCCAAGTGTGTGTTGATTTTTCCCTGATTATTGCTTCTAAAACCTGACTCACCAATGATGTTAAACTAACTGAACAGTAGTTGCGAGGCCTGTGTGTTGTCCATTGATAATTCTGGGAGGTGAGGGTAACCATATATGTCGTCATCTTCTTCCTCAGCAGGGAGAAGCAGGATGAGTGATCCCGTGGCTTTGTCAGGATAGCGGGATTCCTAATGGTGTAGGTAGCTCTGCGGGGCCCCCATGTCAACGGGGATAGGTACAGGAACTGGAAGCACTCTCACTCCATTAATGTACAGTTGGTGTGTGAGCATGCCCAGTACATCATGTTGGTGAAGTCCACTATCCTGGCAGCAGCAAGGATACCTTCAAGTTGAATCAGTCAGCCGGTCCCAATACTCCGGGGCTCCATGCAGAACCAGAATGTGGCTTCTCGGAGGCAAAGGAAACTCCTCTAGACACAGCTCATGTTTCTGCACCCCCAAATCACATCCCACACCAACCAACCTCACAAAATTACCATGTGTATAATGTGAGCAATGGAATCGTCAGGAACATGGTGGAACAGACCATCGGTGTGATGAAGCAATGCTTCCGATGTCTGAACCGCTCGGGTGGAGTCCTCCAGTACACACTGGAGCAGGTGTCCAAGTTCATGGTGTTCTGCTGCACCCTTCATATCATTACCATCATGAGGACACAGGCATTGGCACCAGGAATCCGGAGGCTACCTCAGGAGGAGGAGACATGGAGGATATTTCCTGTATGCCTTCCAGCCGGACAGGTTGTCGGAGAGTCCCTGCTAAGATTCCGGTTCCCGCCATGGATCCCCCATTCTCCACCATTACACCCATCTGAGATGCCCCATCACAGTGTTATTACAGCATAGAAGGAACTATTCAGCCAGTCGTGTCTGCACCGGCTCTCCGAATGCACAATTCACCTAATCCCATTCCCTGCCTTCTTCCCAGAACCCTACACGTTCTTCCTTCTCATATACCAGTTTATTCAGCTTTGGCATATTCATAGATGTGGTCACCACACTGCTGAAGAGCATGCAGGCAGAGAGGGAATGGGTGATCAGCAGGCAGTCAAAAGTTATCAGGCAGGTAGTGGGGGAGACCCCTGAGTGCATCTCACTCTCCAACAGGTATTCAGTTCTGTATACTGAGGAAAGTGATGCTTCTCCTGGGGAGTGCAGCCACAGCAAGTCCATGTCAACATGGGTGGCTAAGCTGCAGAGCGGGATACAGGGATGACTGGAAGAGCCATAGTGATCAGTGAGTCAATAGTCAGGGGAACAGACTGGCGTTTCTGTGGCCACAGACGTGAATCCAGGATGGTGTGTTGTCTCCCAGGTGCCAGGGTCAAGGATGTCACTCAGCGACTGCAGAGCATCTTGAAGGAGGAGGGGAACAGCCAGAAGTCGTGGTCCACATGGGAACCAACGACAGAGGTAGAAAGAGGGATGTGGTCTTGCAGTCAGAATTTAGGGAGCGAGGGAAGAAATTAGCAAGCAGGACCTCAAACATAGTCAAAAAGTAGAATTCTCCAGATTACTCCCAGTGCCAGGTGCAACTTAGTATAGAAATGGAAAGATAAGGCAGACGAATGTGTGGCTGGAAAGATGATGCAGGAGGGAGGGATTCATATTCCTGGGACACTGGGACCGGCTCTGGGGGAGATGGGACCTTCACAGGCCGGATGGGTTGCACGTGAACAGAGCCAGGACTGGGCTCCTTGCGGAACGTTTTGCGAGTACTGTTGGGGAGGGTTTAAACTAGTTTAGCAGGGAGGTGGGGGACCTGAGGGCAGACTCAGCTGGGAATAAATCGGAAATGAAAATGGAAGGTGGCAAATTAATGGATGAGTCTAGAAGACAGAGGATATGAGGATATGAAAATGAAAAAAAGGTTTGGCAGTGCTCAAGGGTATCTATTTCAATGTATGGAGTGCTGCAAATAAAGCAGATGAGCGGAGGGCAAAGATAGACATGTGGCAGTATGATATCATAGTTATTACAGAAACATGGCTTAAGGTGGGACAGGAATGGCAACTCAACATTCCTGGTTACCGGGTTTTCAGACGCAATAGGGAGGGGGTTAAGAAAGGAGGGGATTGGCAATTCTGGTCAAGGAATCTTTTGCAGCTGTGAGGAGGGATGATATGTTGGAAGGTTCATCAAGTGAGGCCATATGGATTCAGCTAAGGAACCACTGCTGGGAGTTTGATCTCGACAGCCAAATAGTCAGAGGTTGATAGAGGAGCAGATAAGTAGGCAAGTCTCTGAGAAGTGCAAGAACAATAGGGCAGTAATAGTAGGGTATTTTAATCACCCCGATGTTAACGAGGATAGTTTTAGTATGAAAAGAATTGAGGGAGCAGAATTCTTGAGGTGCATTCAGGACAACATTTTTGTCCATCATGCAGAAAGTCCAACTGGAGAGGGTGCAGTTTTGGACTTTGTTTTAGGAAATGACGATGGGCAGGTGGATGGAATGTCAGGGGAGAGCATTTTGGTGGGAGTGATCATAATTCAGTCAGTTATAACATAACTATGGAAACGTACAGACATAGAATACGAGTTAGAGTTCTAATTGGGGCAAGGCCAATTTTACTAAACCGAGGAGCGAAAGTGGACTGGAAACAGCGACTTGAAGGTAAATCAGTCTCAGAGCACTGGGAGGCATTCAAAGTGGAGATTCAAGAGGTTCAGGGTAAACATGTTCCCACAAAGGAAAAGAGTGAGGCGGCCAAATCTAGAGTCCCATGGATGTCAAGGATCCTATATGGTAAGATAAGACAGAAAAGGAAAGCATATATCCGACACTGAGAACTCAATACTACAGAAAGTTGAGAGGAGGTTAGAAAGTTGAAACACGAAAGAGGTGAGTTTATTATATTTAACAATATAAAACACATCCACACGAGAATCACACAGAAATAGATTACAGAGTGAGAAGTAAATTCTTGGTTGGATTGGAGTCCAGAATAAATATAAAAATAAAATACCCATTCTGTGAGGTTGGACGATTCGGAGGTCTTCTGGCTGAAGTTGTATTCTTGAAGTCTTTGGCTATTTGAAGTGTCCTTTGTGGCTGTCCCAAATGTCTCAGGGATTTCTTGGAGGCAGACTTGTAGGTGTCTTCCTTTCCCTGATGTCTCTGTCTGTAGTAATCTATAGACCTGGAGGGACCACAGTCGGATGTGGTTTTCAAACTTGTGATGTTATCTGAAGAGAGAGAAGGGACACAACCCTTCTGCTTCTGCACAATTTGAACCACTGGCTTGTCTGTCTTTGTCCAGCAGAAACTAACAGCTTTCACAGAGATGGGCAGAAGGTCTCATGACTGCCTCACTGTATTCCCTAGACCCTTATAATGAGATTCAAGGTTGGAAACTTCTATCTCCCCAGGGTTCAGGATACCAGTATTTACACTTGGAGGAGTTTGCTCTTTCAAAGTCCGTGTGTCAGGGTGGCCTTGTATGCCATGTTAATGATTGTAAGCTTAGGTCATTCAATCGCTAGAACAAGCCAGTGATTTGGATCCAGGCTCATCAGACGTGTCTCCTGTTGTAGGCCTTGGAATGTGAAAAAGTATTTCAGATGCCAATTGCGGTGGCCATCTTGGCTGCCTGTTTTTTCGAGTTTAACTGTCGGATTTTTCCATTAAATATTTAGTGTAAGTTTCCAATCTATGAATTAAAATTCATCATTTGGCATAATGTGTTATCTTGACACTGCAAATGTGATAATAGGAGCATTTCATTGCAGAATTGTGGGAAGAAATAGACGGAAACACACATTTATTCCCAATAATCACTTCTCAAATTCACACATTAACCTTAGAATTACTGCAGCTGACATTTTCTGTTACAGTTGTGCTGATTTAATTGTGTTGGAGTTTTTTTCTGGGATGGTTATGTGTCGGGTTCGACCCTGGACATTGCATCAACAGCTACTATATATTTTTTTTATCTCTCCTGCAATGAAGCTTTAACCATTCAGGCTCCTGCACCTTGATAATCTTTCTCCCTGAACCGACAGTAAGTAATAACTTGTTTCTTTAACCCCAGTGAGGTGGCTGAGATTTCCTCTGGGCCTTTGTTCTTACTGAGTTCTGCTTTGAAATTGTTGGGTTTGATTAGATTTGGGTTTGGGATCTGATCATTGGGTTCTTCAGTGGGTAGATCCACACTGAGCTCACTTTTAGCTTTCTGGTGAGGTACACAAGTGCTGGTTACTTGAGGGTATTTTCCCTTCACGTTTCCCTTTACTATGTGGTGGATCTTTTTTCTAATCTGCCCTATATTCTCTGGGATATTAGTGTTCGCAGATGTCTGTCCAGCTTTCACTGCACTCTCCTGCGGCACTTCGACTAAGTAAGGCATCACCCTCACCATTGGCTTGCATGTTTGGGACCTTTCCTTGCCATTGCATGTTTATATAAATGCTGTTTGCAGCCTATTTAGGGTGCCTCTTGAACCTGCATTTAAGGAGGAGAGTGTGGGGATTAATTTATCTAACATTTCAGAGTTGACTAATCGGAGAATAGGAAATTCCAGTTGGTATTCCTCCTGGCCCTCCTCTAACCTGTCCTCAGGATTCTTTTCAATCCTTCCCTCCTGACTGTCTGTCAGATCTGTAGTTGTCTGTCCCCTCCACAGCCTTTACTTTTTTTTTCCTTTGGTCTGGGGTGTCAATTAAATAATTCACCGGGCTATTCCTTTTGCCACTCGATATGGACCACTGAAGCGGGATTTCAGGGATTCACCCTGCATTGGGAATAGTAACAATACATGGTCTCTTGGCTGAAATGTTCTAACCTTGACATTTCTTTATGTTTACATTTTCACAGCTGCCTGGGAGATCATTAGGTGTTCCTGAGCCATTGCACAGGCTCCCCTGAGCCGCTCCCAGAGCATGGAAATGTAGTCTAACACGGAAGACTCATTCCTCTGTCCCAAAAACTTCTCCTTGATTAGTTAAAGAGAACCTCTCACCTCGTGTCCAAAAACTAATTCAAAGAGACGAGAGCCAGTGGAATCATTGGTTAAGTCCCTGATAGGCAACAGGATAAATCCAAGCCCTATGTCCCAGTCATGGGGTTTCTCATAGCAGTTTGGCCTGATCATTGTTTTTAGGGTCTGGTGGTACCGCTCCAGAGCCCCTTGTCACTGTGGTTGGTAAGCCTTGGACTTTATTTGGGTTATGTCCAGATTACCCATGACCGTTTCAAAAAGATTAGACATAAAATGCTTACCCTGGTCCATCTGGATCTCAGCAGGCAGCCCATATCGGGTATTGAATTGGGTTAGCCCCTCCACAACTACCTTGGCAGAGATAGTTGTTCCGGAGAATGGTCTCTGGGAATCGGGTCACCACATCCAAAATGGTGAGAAGATACTGGTAATCCCTCTATTGTTTTCAGCGGTTGTCCCGCACAATCCACCAACACTCTGCTGAAGGGTTCCCCAAAAGCTGGTATGGGAATTATGGGTGAAGGTTTAACTGCAGATTGAGGCTTCCCCACAACCTGGTACGTGTGACCAGTTTTACAGAACTCTACCACATCTTCGTGGAGTTGTGGCCAGTCAAAATGCTGTCTTATGTGGGCTTCGATTTTTCATACACCGACATGTCCAGCCATTGGAAGTTCGTGGGCCATTCTTAATATTTCTTTAAGTGGACCTCAGCGGCACCACTATCTGGTGAAGCACTGTCCACTCTTCATATGTAGGTCTATGAGGAGGTCTCCACTTCATCATCAGCACCTCATTCTTTAAATAGTAGCACTCTGAAACTCCCTCTGCTTCAGTTTTTGTTTGGACAGTCTGTGATATATTTTTAACACTGGGTCCTGTTGCTGAGCCTCAACTAAGGAAGATCTGTTTAACACATCCTTTGGGTCCATTACCTTCCGAAAGAAGGTTTCAGACAACCAGCCAGTAGGGTCATCCATCTGCAGTGTCAGTTCAAAGGATTGTTTGGCCATGGACCGAGTCACCACACAATCAGGGAGAATGTCAGGGACTTTCCCCTGTAACTGCTCTTTCTCCATGACCTCTTTTGATTTCTCGAGAACTACTGGGGAAGCTGCACCTTTTCCCCTGTCAGATTATTACCTGGGATTAGGTCGACCCATCCACCGGTAAACTAGGTACAATCCCCATGGTTACCGTCCTGAAACTAGGTCACACTCCAACTGCACCCGAGATAAAAGTATGGACATATACCATCTTCCGATACCATTCACTAACACTCTAGCATTCACTGCACGCTCGGAGGAAGGTCATGCCTTTTCCCAGCAGAAGGGATTGGGTGGCCCCTCTATCCCTCAGTCTGACTACGGGCTTGCTTGCCGCATTGGAGGAGTATGGGAACACTTTTTCTTGGGATACAAATTCCAGGTAACTCTCGGTGATTTTGTTAAGCTTTCCCGCACTCTTTGTGGTAGGTTTACTGGGTCTGACTGCCGCAGTTAGAGGCACAGTCTGATCTGCCGTGCTTTCCATCGGGGCCCGTTTTCCTGCACTGATCTAGTGGACTCTGATTAATCCTACAGGTTTTCCCCGCCATTTCCATCATTCAGCTCGATGGTGATCTGCCTTATTACAGTGGAAACATACAGATCGTCGGCCATTATTCCTGCTCTCAGTATCGTCCTATTTGGCTTGAGGATGGGCCCCCGTGTGTCCAGCTTTTCCTTCTAGCCCATGGCTAGCCGGGATCCAATCATCCTCCTTTTATTCTCTGGTCTTCGGGGAGACAAGGGCAGTGTTTCCCTTTGGTGTTAAGGCCTTGTGTACAAGAGAAAATTCATCAGCCTGCAAAGCAACCAGCCTGGCTCTTTGAACCTCTTGCCCCTCTTTGTGGGTTTTAATGGGAGGGAGAGCGAGTTTTTGAACTCCTCGAGAACGATCTGAGGTTTACATATGTGGGCTCTATCTTGACTGTCAATATCTACTGGTCAAAAGAAAACATAAAAACAGAATGTAAAATCTTCTATAGATACATAAAAAGGAAACGTTTGGTTAAGACAAATGTGGGTCCATTGTGGCAAAGTCAGGAGAATTTATAATGGGGAACAGAGAATGGCAGAGAAGCTAAATGATTATCTTGTGTCTGTCCTAACTGAGGGAGATACAAGAAATCTCCCAGAATTAGAGATCCAAGGGACTCGGGAGAATGAGGACGTGAAGGAAATTAGTATTAGGAAGAAAGTTGCATTGGAGAAAATAATGGGGCTGAAGGTTGACAAGTCCCCAGGACCTGATATCCTGCATCTCAGAGTGTTGAAAGAGGTAACTATGGAGATAGTGGGTTCATTGATGATCATCTTTCAAAATTCTAGAGTCCACAGCGGTTCCTGCAGATTGGAAGGTAGCAAATGTCACTCCACTATTTACGAAGGGAGGGAGAAAGAAAACCGGAAATTAAGGATCTGTTAGCCTTACATCAGTCGTTGGCAAAGAGCTGGAATCTATTCCAAAGGATGTGATAAATGGACACTTGGATAATAATGATCTGTTTGGGCATAGTCAACATGGATTTATGAATGGGAAATCATTCTTGACGAACCTGTTCGAGTTTTTATTGAGGATGTTACTAACCGAATTGGTAAAGGGGAGTCCGTAGACGTGGTATGCTTGGATTTTCCGAAGGCTTTCGATAAAGTCTCCCACAAGAGATCGGTTAACAAAATTAAAGCACATGGAATAGGAGATAATATATGTGTATGCATTAAGGATTGGTTAACAGGCAGAAAGCAGAGAGTAGGAATAAATAGCGCATTCTTGCGTTAGCCAGCTGCGACTAGTGGGGTGCTGCATGGATCAATGCTTGGGCCCAAGCTGTTCACAACATATATCAATGATTTGGGTATGAGGACAAACGTAATATTTCCAAGTTCACAGATGATACCAAAATAAGTGCGAATGCATGCTGTGAGGAATATGCAAAGAGGTTTCAAGGGAATTTGGACAGACTTAGTGAGTGGGCAAGAACATGGCAGAGGCAATATAAAGTGGACAAATGTGTGGTTATCCACTTTGGTAGGAGGAACAGATGCGCAGAGCATTTCTTAAATGGTAAGAGATTAGAAAGTGTAGATGTACAAAGGGATCTGGGTATCCTTGTCAATAAGTCACTGAAAGCTAACATGCAGGTGCAGCAAGCAATTAGGAAGGCTAATGGTATGTTAGCCTTTATCACAAGAGGACTTGTGTACTAGAGTAGTGAAGTCTTGCTTCAATTGTATAGAACCTTGGTTTGACCACACCTGGAGTGCTGTGTGCAGTTTTGGTCCCCTTACCTTAGGAAGGATATTATTGCCGTAGAGGGAGTGCAACGAAGATTCACCAGACTTGTTCCTGGGATGGCGGGACTGTCCTGTGAAGAGAGAGTGGGGAAACTGGGCCTGTATTCTCCAGAGTTTCAAAGAACGAGAGGTCATAGAACATAGAACAGTACAGCACAGTACAGGCCCTTCGACCCACGGTGTTGTGCCGAACCTTTAACCTACTCAAGATCTAAGTAACTACCTATGCTTCATTCTACTATCGCCCATGTACCTAGCCAAGAGTCGCTTAAATGCCCCTAATGTATCTGCTTCTACTACCACCGCTGGCAGCGCATTCCACGCACCCACCATGATCTCATTGAAACCTACAGAATACTGAAATGGCTAGACCGGGTAGATGCTGGTAAAGTGTTTCCTCTGGTTGGGGAGTCTAGAACCAGCAGATACAATTTTAAAATAATAGAGAAGCCAGTTCGGACAGAGATGAGGGGAAATTTATTTACTCAGAAGGTTGTGATCTTTGGAATTCTCGATCCCAGAGGGCTGTGTAATCTCAGTCATTGTGTATGTTTAAAGTGGAGATTGACAGTTTTCTAAATACCAGTGACATAATAGGATATGGGGATAGTGAGGGAAAAAGGCATTGAAGTGGATGATCAGCAATTATGATATTGAATGGCGGGCCAGGCTCGATGGGCTGAATGTCCTACTCCAGCTCTTATGTTCCGAAGCTGCTTACCTCTTTCAAACTCGAGGTAAGTTTAGTCAAGCCGATTTCGAAGGGTTCAGAATTTTTGCTGGTACACCTCTGGAACTATCTCGTATGTACCCAGGATAGCATTTTTAGTCATCATAAATCTGATGAACTTTCATCTGGCAACAGTGAATAAACCTGTTATTTTATTTTGCAAAAACAGTGTCCATCTCTCTGCGGGCTATTTCAGCTGCTTTGCAAGTTTTTTCAAAAGTGACAAAATATTCCGCCATCCTCCTCATTGAACTTTCTCATGAACTGGGAGAACTTTAAGAGCTCGGCGCATGGTTCTGATCTCGGGGTAGCTCCCTCACTAGCTGTGCCTTCACTGGGTGTATTGGGTCTTCTCTAGTTGTTTGAGCCACCTCAACTCCCTTTCTTCCTTCTCCTTCTGGAATACTCTTACTTTTTCCCTTTCACTTTGCTCTTTCTCGCCCTCTCTGGAATTCTAATTCTAGTCTCTTCTGTTCTAGTTTTACCACAGCTAACATTACTCTATCTGTTAGTAATTCTAACCCTGTGTGAGTCTTCAGCTTCAAGTGAAAAATGGTTGCACATGGGTCTGAGGATTTCGGGTTTCCGAGCTTTTGGACGGAGAGTAATCCCTAACTGTCCAGCCACATTACTCAACTTTCCACAGATGCTGCCAGACCTGCTGAGTGAATCCAGCATTTCTTGTTTTTGTTTCAGATTTCCAGCATCCGCAGTATTTTGCTTTTAATTTGTTACTCAACTTTTCAACTGATAGGATGTTAACCTGTACCGAGTTACTTTACTCTGTATGTAACTCCTTTATTGCGAATGGAACTCCTTTATTCAAAAAGACAGGGAGACAGAAAGCAGGAAGCTCCAGGCTATTTAGCTTTATATCTGTCCTGCAGAAAATGTGAGACGTTATTATTAAAGACGTAATAGCAGACACTTAGAAAAATCAGATAATCAGGCAGAGTCAACATGGTTTTCTGAAAAGGAAATCATGTTTAACAAAAGTTATTCGATTTCTTTGAAGAAGTAGCATGTGCTGTGGAGAAAGGGAAACAGGTGGATGTACTGTATTTGGAGTTCAAGAATGCATTTGATAAGGTGTCACATCAAACGTTATTGCTCATGGTAAAGGGGGTAACATATTGGCATGGATAGAAGATTTGCTAGCTCACAGGAAACAGAAGGTAGGCATAAATGGGTCATTTTCTGGTTGGCAAGGTGAAATGAGTGGTGTGACACAGGAATCAATGTTGGGGCCTCAACTTTTTACAATTTATAGAAATGACTTGGATGAATGGACCAAAGGTATAGTTGCTAAAATTGCTGATGACACCTAGTTAAGCAGTAAAGTAAGTTGTGAAGAGGACATCAGGAGGTTAAAAATGGAATATAGATAGGTGAAGTCAGTGGGCAAAGATCTGGCAAATGGAGTACAATGCGGAAAAATGTGAACTTGTCCATTTTGGCAGGAAGAATAAAAAAGAATCATATTATCTAAATGGTGAGAGATTGCAGAGCTCAGAGATGTAGAGGGATCTGGGTGTTCTACTGCATGAATCGCAAGAGGTTAGTATGCAGGTACAGCACGTAATTAGGAAAGCTAATAGAATGTTATCGATTATCATGAGGGGAATTGAATACAAAAGTAGGGAGATTATGCTTTAGCTGTACAGGGCATCGGTGAGACCACATCTGGAGTACTGTGTACAGTACTGGTCTCCTTATTTCAGGAATGATGTAACTGCATTGTAAGCAGTTCAGAAAAGGTTGACGAGACTAATACTTGGAATGGATTGGATTGTCTTCGGAGGAAGGATTGGACAGGCTAGGATTGTATCCGCTGCAGTTTAGAAGAGTAAGAGGCGACTTGACTGGAACATATACGATCATGAGGGGTCTTGACAGGGTGCATGTGGAAAAGGATGTTACCCATTGTGAGAGAATCTAGAGCTAGGGGTCACTATTTAAAAATAAGGAGTCGCCCATTTAAAACAGGAAAGAGGAGAATTTCTTTCTGTCAGAGGGTTGTGAGATTTTGGAATTATCTTCCTCAAAAGGCAGTAGAAGCAGAGTCTTTAAATATTTTAAAGCAAGGTAGATAGATTTTTGATAAACAAGGGGGTAACAGGTTATCGGAGGTAGGTGAGAAGTTAAAGTTGAGGTTAAAATCAGATTAGCGATGATCTTATTAAATGGCAAGGCAGGCTTGAGGGGCCGAGTGGCCTACTCCTGCTCTTAATTCGTATGTTCACGTGTTCGTTTGCGCTGGCTTTGGAGGGTACTGGCTTCGAATGTGGATATTTTAGTGCTCTAGCAGTGGAAAACACAATAAAACTGCTTTGAAATTTGTAATTGTTTTCTCAGGATCAGTTGTTTTTGCCACTTCTCTGGCCAAAGGAGGGGTACCAGAGGACTGGTGGACAGCGAATGTGGTACCATATTCAAGAAGGGTAGCAGGGATATACCAGGTAATTACTGGCCAGTGAGTCTAACATCAGTTGTTGGGAAACTATTGGAAAAAAATCTGAAGGACAGGATTAATCTCCACTTGGAGAGGCAGAGATTAATCAGGGATAGTCAGCATGGCTTTGTCAGGGGGAGATCGTGTCTAAAAAACTTGATTGAATTTTCGAGGAGGTGACTAGATGTGTCAATGAGGGTAAAGCAGTTCATGTAGTCTACACGAACCTCAGTAAGGCTTTTGATAACGTCCCGCATGGGAGACCTGGGTGTTCTCGTACACCAGTCACTGAAGGTAAGCATGCAGGTACAACAAGGCGGTCGAAAAAGGCGAATGTTATGTTGGCCTTCATAGAGACAGGATTCGAGTAGAGGAGCAGGGATGTTTTGCTGCAATTATGCAGGGCCATGGTGAGGCTGCACTTGGAATATTGTGTGCAGTTTTGGTCTCCTTATCTGAGGAAGGCTGTTCTTGCTACAGAGGGAGTGCAGTAGAATTTTACCAGACTGATTCCTGGGGTGGTAGGACTGTCGTATGAGGAGAGATTGAGTCGGTTAGGACTATATTCACTGGAATTCAGAAGAGTGAGGAGGGATCTCATCGAAACCTATAACATTCTAACGGGACTTGACAGGGTAGATGCAGGAACGATGTTCCCGATGGTGGGGGACTCCCGCACCAGGGCTCATAGTCTAAGGATACGGGGTAAAACTTTCAGGACTGAGATGAGGAGAAGTGTCTTCACCCAGAGTGTGGTGAGCCTGTGGAAAGCTGTCATCACGCCCATATCCAAGGGGGATTGGAATATTCTGGCCAGTGCCTCTGCTATTTCCACCATTCCTTCCCTCAGCAACCCTCATACATCCCATCCAGACTGGGGAAATGTTCAACTTTATTGTGGTACAAAAAGTGTTGGTTTGAAAATGGTTAACTGAATCTGTTTGTTCCGTGACTGTGCATAATGTCAGTCTCCATGGACCCTAATTGTGTTTTCCATCTTCTATTAATAAGGGGCTTCTTTCAATATGTTATTCCATAGTGTCAGTGGGAACATCAGCCCCGGCACTTACAGAGACCAGCTGCTCCAGAGAGATAGAGAGAGGATAGATCAGAATCTGAGAACAAAAGACTGGAATGTTACAACAATGGGTCAGAATCTGAGAACAATAGATTGGAATGTTACAACAATGGACAGGATTTTATCCTCGGTTATTTACTCTCTTTCTACATATTATGATCGGTACTCATTAAACCTCCGTATCTATTTCGCACTGAAGATTATTCAATACATTTACTATCCCATCCTGGCTATCTTTGGTGTCCCTGGTAAGTCTCTATATCTGGCTATTAATTCTTTAAACCATGTTTAACTACATTACTGCTCCTGTAATTTACTCTGCCCTTCTTGCTGCCGTTGTTATGCCTGTTGAATATCTCCAGCTATTAGCTCTATTAACCATTGTCAACTGTATTACAGTTCTTGTCATTTACTCTCTCATCGTTGCTGCTGTTGCTGTCTCTAATTCAGGCTAGGAGATCTGTAAACCCTGTTTCACTGAAATACTGTTCTGTAATGTAAATTTGGGGAATACTGAAGCCAGTGTCATTGGTCTCCATCACAAACTCCATCCCCTATCTGGGAAGCACATACTCCACTCTGCCCAATATCTGAGCTTGTACCAGACAGTTTACAACTTCTGTGTTCTATTTAAACCTGAGCTGAGTTCATCTCCATATTCTGTCCATCACCACCCTGCCTACTAACACCTCTGTAATATAACCCGTCTCCACTTCTGCCTCAGCCCATCTGCTGCATAAACCCTCATCCGTGTCACCATTAAATCCACACTTGACTATTCCAATTCTATCCTGGCCACCCTCCCAGTTATAAACATCCATAAACCACAGTCCATCCAGCACTCTGCTGCCTGTATTCTAATTCACACCAAATCCCGATCACCCATCACCCCTGTGTTCACTGATCTACATTGGCTCCCAGTCTGGCAGCACCTTAATTTTAATCATTCCTGTATTTGAATCTCTCCATGGCCTCACCCCTCCAGATAGTCCCATTTCCCTGTCCATTTCCCATATTCCTGCAACTCTTTTGACTTCAATCTTTTTTCAGTTCTCCTTTTAAAGTGAATTTATTTCCCTCTGTATCTGTCCAGAGCCACGATTTTAGACTCTGCAGCACTACTGGTGCTGACTTACAGAAGCTGGGATCCATAAAATGATGAGAACCGCAGAGCCCACCACTGCTAGTGCACAATACCCCATGCTGGGCAGGGCTCCAGCAAACTCGTATCATCTATGTTCTATTCGTGTGGTCTTCACTGCCGGCCACGTCTAGTGTGGCCTGCACAGTGTCCCAATCTGGGCGGGGCTCTAGCTCAATCGTACCGGATATGTGTTGTTCCTTTGAGGATGGATTTGAAAGTGATGTCAATGTACCATACCGGGAACTTTGATGTACGTCTTTGAAACTTGGTCTGTGCATGTCCACTGACCGCCTGTGTTAGTCACTCTCAGCTGAACATACATTCAGCAGCACGTGGTACCCCCTCTAGTCTTATTTAAAAGGACCAGGCATCCAACTTACAGGTGACGGGCTTTTGACTTACTTCTGCTATTGTAAAGTTGGTGGAGGTTCTGTGGATGGTTTTCTGGAGGTTGTGTTGTGAGCTGCTGCAGACATTCAGGGAGGGCAGAGGATTTGGTGACCCAACTCTGGACGAGGTATGGGGACTGTAGTTACAGTGTCTCTGGGTCTGTAACATGACCAACACATGGAGCAGAGACTGCAGAGAGGGGATGCTCTGTAAAGAGGGAGGAGGAGGGGGCGTTGCCAACCCACCCCGGGTTTTCAAGAGCAATTTTCCTACCTACACCTAACCCAGGAGCAGTGTGTGAGGTGACTCTGATTCAATCAGGAGGTGGTCACAGAACTGTGTCACCTCCTGTAACACGACCTGAAGCCTCTCACCAGGGTGAGGACGGAGCTGTCAGTGGCTGTTAAGGTCACAGCTTCATTGAAACTCTATGTATCTGGATCTTTCCAGGCAGGAGCCGGAGACATATCCAACATACAGTCATAGAGAGCGCTAGGGTCATAGAGTCATTGTCTACCATCCTCCAGGCTGAAAAACAACCATTTAACACATTTATCTTTTTGCTGTCCTTTGGACAATTTGTTTATCCAATTGGATGCGATTCCATGAGCTTCAATTTTGTTAACCAAGCTTTTGTTTGGTTCTTCATCAAATACTTTCATAAAATCCATGCAGACAACATCCACCACATTCCCTTCATCAACCTTCTCTGATCATCGAAATAAATTCAATTAGCTCAGTCAAGCATAATCTGCCTTTTCGAAATCCGTGCTGACAATCCTTAATTAACTCAAACCTCTCCAAGTGTGTGTCGCCATTTTTCCCTTATTATTGTTTCTAAAACCTTAATCACCACTGATGTTACACTAACGGACCAGTAGTTGCGAGGCCTGTATGTTGTCCATTGATAATTCTGGGAGGTGAGGGTGACCATCTATGTCATCATTTTCTCCATCAGCAGGGAGAATCAGGATGAGAGATCCCGTGGCTTTGTCAGGATAGCGGGATTCCTGATGGTGTAGGTTGCTCTTCCGGGCCCCCATTTCAATAGGGAGAGTCACAGGAACTGGAAGAACTCTCACTCCATTAATGTACAGTTGGTGTGAGAGCATGCCCAGTACATCATATTGGTGAATGTCCACTATGCTGGCTGCAGCCACCATACCTTCATTCTGAAGCAGTCAGTCGGTCCCAACACTTCGGTCTCCATGCTGATTCAGAATGTGGCTCCTCGGAGACAAAGGAAACCCCCTCTGGACACAGCTCATGTTTCTACTGCCCCAAACCACCTCCCACCGCCAACCAACATCACACAATTAACTTGTGTATAACGTGGGCAATGGTGTCACCAGGAATAGACCATCGGTGTGATGAAGCAATGCTTCCGATGTCTGAACCTCTCGGGAGGAGCCCTCCACTACACACTTGATCAGGTGTCCAAGTTCATGGTGTTCTGCTGCACCCTTCATATCATCACCGTCATGAGGACACAGTCATTGGCACCAGGAATCCGGAGGACACTTCAGGAGCTGGAGGAAGTAATAATGAAGCAGTCTGTGCCTGTAGGCAGCAAGACCTAGACAACATCCAGGCTTTGGCTGGTAAGTGGCAAGTAAAGCTCACGGCCACATAGGTGACAGGCAATGACCATTTCCAAGAAGAGAAACATAACCACCACCTCTTGACATTCAGGGGCAATGTCATTGCCGATTCCCTCACCTTCAACATTATGGGAGTGACCATTGACCAGAAACTGACTGGACCAGGCACAAAAATGCCATAGCTACTCGAGCCGGCTAGAGGTTGGGGCAAAAGGCAAGCGGCACACTTCCTGATTCCCCAAAGCCTTTCCAGGAACACTGCCCATTTGCCTGAATGGATGCAGCTCAAACAAAACTGTGTAAGCTTGACACTAGGATAGAACTAGGATTGGTACCCCATCCACTGGCTTAAACATTCACTCCCAACACCACTGGAACATTGTGGCTGCAGGGAGGATATTTCCTGGATGCCCTCGACCCGGACAATTCTTGCTAAGATTTCGGTTCCAATAGGACAACTTCCCTTTCCCACCATGGATTCCCCATTCTCCACCATTACACCCATCTGAGACGGCGCATTACAGTGTTATTACCGCACAAAAGGAACTATTCATCCCGTTGTGTCTGCACCGGCTCTCCGCATGAGCAATTCACCTAATCCCATTCCCTGCCTTTTCCCCGTACCCCTGCACATTCTTTCTTCTCATATACCAGTTTATTCAGCTTTAGCATGTTTATAGATGTGGTCACCCCTCTGCTTATGAGTATGCAGGGAGAGAGGGAATGGGTGATCACCAGACAGTCAAAAAGAATCAGGCAGGTAGTGCAGGTGACCCCTGAGTGCATCTCACTCTCCAACAGGTATTCAGTTCTGAATACTGAGGAAAGTGATGCTTCACCTGGGGAGTACAGCCAGAGCCAGGTCCATGGCACCACGGGTGGCTCAGCTGTAGAGTGGGATACAGGGATGACGGAAAGAGCCAGAGTGATCGGTGGTTCAATAGTCAGGGGAACAGACAGGCGTTTCTGCGGCCACAGACGTGAATCCAGGATGGTGTGTTGCCTACCTGTTGCCAGGGTCAAGGATGTCACTGAGCGACAGCAGAGCATCCTGAAGGTGAAGGGGAACAGCCAGAAGTCGTGGTTCACATCGGAACCAACGACATAGGTAGAAAGAGGAATGTTGTTCTGTGGTCAGAATTTGGGAGCAAGGGAAGAAATTGACAAGCAGGACGTCAAAAGTAGCAATCTCCGGATTACTCCCAATGCCATGCACAACTGAGCACAGAAATAGAAAGATAAGACAGATGGATGTTTGGCTGGAAATATGATGCAGAAAGGAGGGCTTCATATTCCTGGGACACTGGGACCGGCTCTGGGCGAGATGGGTCCTGTATAGGCCGGGGGATTTGTACCTGAACAGAGTCGGGACTGGGTTCCTTGTGGAACGTTTTGCTAGTACTGTTGGGGAGGGTTTAAACTAGTTTGGTAGGGGATGGGGACCTGAGGGTAGACTCAGCTGGGACAAAATCAGAAATGAAAATGGAAGGCGGAAAATTAATGGATGAGTCTGGAAGACAGAGGAAACAAAGGTTATAAAATAAAGATGAAGAGCTTAGCGGTGCTCAAGGGTATCTATTTCAATGCAAGGGGTATAGCAAATAAAGCAGATGAGCTGAGGGCACAGATAGACACGGGGTAGTATGATATCATAGCTATTGCAGAAACATGGCTTAAGGAGGGACAGGAATGGCAGCTCAACGTTCCTGGTTACCGGGTTTTCAGACGCGATAGGGAAGGTGATAAGAAAGGAGGGGGAGTGACAATTTTGGTCAAGGTATCTATTGCAGCTGTGAGGAGGGATGATATGTTGGAAGGTTCATCAAGTGAGACCATATGGATTGAGCTGAGGAACCAAAAAGGGACAATCACACTGCTGGGAGTGTTATCTCGACAGCCAAATAGTCATGGGGAGATAGAAGAGCAGATATGTAGGCACCTCTCTGAGAAGTGCAAGAACAATAGGGCAGTAATAGTAGGGGATTTTAATTACCCCAATATTAACTGGGATAATTTTAGTATGAAAAGAATTGAGGGAGCAGAAATCTTGGGGTGCATTCAGGAGAACGTTTTTGACAAGGATGTCACAAGTCCAACAAGAGAGGGTGCCTTTTTAGACATTGTTTTAGGAAATGAAGATGTGCAGGTGGAAGGAGTAGCAGTGGGAGAGCATTTTGGTGGGAATGATCATAATTCAGTTAGTTTTAACATAATTATGGACTAGGACAAGAGATATATCAGCAGTTAGAGTTCTCAATGGGGCAAGGCTGATATTACTAAACTGTGGAGCGAAAGTGGACTGGAAACAGCTGCTTGAAGGTACTTCAGTCTCAGAGCAGTGGGAGGCATTCAAAGGGGAGATTCAAGAGGTTCAGGATAAACATGTTTCCACAAAGAAAAAGGGTGAGTCGGCCAAATCTCGAGTCCCATGGATGTCAAGGTGCCGACAGGGTAGGATAAGACAGAAAAGGGAAGCATATATCCGACATTGAGAACTCAATACTACAGAAAGTTGTGAGGAGTTTAGAAAGTGGAGGGGTCAAATCAAAAAGGAAATTCGGAAAGGAAAGAGAGGGAATGAAATAATATTGGCAAGCAAAATCAAGGTGAACCCAAAGATGATTTCTCAATACATTACGAGTAAGAGGATAACTAAGGGGAGAGTAGGACCCATAATAGATCAGAAAGGTGACCTTTGTATAAGGGTGGAAGATATTGGTATGGTTCTTTATTGAACACTTTGCGTATGTCTTCAGAAAAGAGGGGGGATTTAGATATTGTCGTTAAGGAGGAGGAGTGTGAATTATTGCGTGTGATAAACATAGGGAGAGAGGAAGTATTAATGGGATTAGCATCCTTGAAAGTTGAAAAATAACCACAGCCGGATGAAATGTACCCCAGGCTGTTCGAAGAAGCAAGAGAAGAAATAGCAGAGGGTCTGCCCACCATCATTTTCTAATCCTCACTAGATACAGTTTTGGTGCTGGAGTATTGGAGAATTGCTAACATTGTACCTCTGTTTCAAAAGGGAGAGAAGGATAGTCTGAATAATTACAGGCCAGTCAGTCTAACCTCAGTAGTGGGCAAATTATTGTAATCTATTCTGAGAGACGGGATAAACTGTCATTTAGAGAGGCACAGGTTTATCAAGGATAGTCAGCATGGAATTGTTAAGGGACGCTCTTGTTTAACCAAATTGATTGAATTTTTTGAAGATGTTACAATGAATATAGATGAGGGTAGTGCAGTTGATGTGGTCTACATGGATTTTAGCAAGGCTTCTGACAATGTCCCACATGAGAAACTGGTTCAAAAAATAAAATCCAATGGCATCCAGAGAAATGCAGCAAGGCGGATACAAAATTGGCTCAGTGGCAGGAAATAAAAGGTAATTATTGACAAGTATTTTTGCGACTGGAGGACTGTTTCCAATATCATTCCACAGGGCTCAGTAATGGGTCCCCTGCTTTCTGTTGTCTATATTAAAGATTTAGACGTAAATGTAGGGGGTATGATCAAGACTTTTGCAGATGACACAAAGATTGGCCATGTGTTCGACAGCGAGAAGGCTGCAGGAAGATATTGACGGTCTGGTCAGATGGGCAGCAAAATGGGATTCGACCCGGATAAGTGTGAGGAGCTCAAACAAGCAAAGGAATATACGATTACTGGGACAATACTGAGAAGTGTAGAGCAAGTAAGGAACTTTGGAGTGAATGCCCACATATCCCTGAAGATAGCAGGATAGGTCAATAAGGCAGGTAAGAATGCATATGGAATCATTTCCCTTTTTAGCTGAGGTATAGAATGTAAGAGCTGGGAGGCTTTGCTGGAACTGTATAAAACATTGGTTCGGCCACATCTTGAATACTTTGTGCAGTTCTGGTAACCACATTACAGAAAGGAAGTAATTGCACGAGAGAGGGTACACAGGAGATTTATGAGGATGTTGCTTGGACTGGAAAAATGCAGCTATGAGGAAATATTGGATAGGCCTGGGTTGTTCTCCATGGAACAGAGAAGGCTAAGGGGAGATCTGATTGAAATGAACAACATTTTGTGGAGCCTGGATAGAGTGGAGGTGAAGGCTCTATTCACCTTCGCAGAAAGGTCAGTGACTAGGGGACATAGATTTGAAGTGATTGGTGGAACTTTCAGAAGGGAGTTGAGGAAAAACATGTTCACCCAGAAATACAAAATTGTCTCAGTGACAGGAAACAAAGGGTAATTGTTGACGGGTATTGACTGGAGGACTTTGCCGTGGTTTTCCACAGGGCTTGGTACTGGGTCCCTTGCTTTTAGTGAGGGTCTGGAACTCACGTCCTGAAAGGATGGTTGAGGCAGAAACCCTCTACTGATTCAAAAAGAGTCTGAATGTGCACCACAAGTGTCATAATCTGCAGGGTTATGGATTAAATGCTGGAAGGTGGGATAAGATAGGTGGATAACTTTTCGGCAGGCACAGACACGATGGGCCAAGTGGCCTCTTTCTGTGCCTTAAATTTTCAACGATTCTATGATTCTATAACACGAATCACGCTATCCTCGTTAACACTCACAATTCTGTCAACAAACTATCAAGACTATCAGAAATGATTTTCCATGAAGGTATCCCTGCTGCTTGTCATTTATTAAGATATGATTTTACAAGCAAGAAATATTTTTGTGCTGGGTTACGGCCTCCAGAATTTTCCAAGAATCAACATCAGACTGATAGTTACAGAACTTATCCAACCTCCCCTTTTTTAAACAGGGTGTAACATTTACAGCCCTCCAGTTCTCTGGCATCATTTTTTTTATTCATTCATGGGATGTGGACATCGCTGGATAAGCCAGCATTTGTTGTCCATCCCTAATTACCCTTGAGAAGGTGGTGGTGAGCTGCCTTCTTGAACCACTGCAATCCACGTGGGGTATGTACACCCACAGTGCTGTTAGGAAGGAAGTTCCAGTATTTTGACCCAGCGACAGTGAAGGAACTGCAAGATAGTTTCAAATCAGCATGGTGTGTGGCTTGGAGGGGAACTTGCAGGTGGTGGTGTTTCCATACATCTGCTGCCCTTGCCCTTCTATGTGGTAGAGGTTGTGTGTTTTGAAGGTGCTGTCTAAGGAGCCTTGGTGTGTTGCTGCAGTGCATCTTGCAGATGGTACACACTGCTGCCACTGTGCGTCGGTGGTGGAGGGAGTGAATGTTGTAGATGGGGTGCCAATCATGATGCCGAGCTTCTTGAGTGTTGTTGGAGCTGCAGCCATCCAGACAAGCAGACAGAATTCCATCACACTCCTGACTTGTGCCCTGTAGATGGTGGACTCGCTTTGGGGAGTCAGGAGGTGAGTTACTCGCCTCAGGATTCCTCGCATATGACCTGCTCTTTTAGCCATGGTATTTATATGGCTATTCCTGTTCAGTTTCTGGTCAATAGTAGCCCCTGGGATGTTGATAGTGGGGGATTCAGCGATGGTAATGTCATTGAATGTCAACGGAGATGATTAGATTATCTCTTGTTGGAGATGGTCATTGCCTGGCACTAGTGCAGTGCGAATGATACTTGTCAATTATCAGCCCAAGCCATGATATTGTCCAAGTCTTGCTGCATTTCTGCACGGACTGCTTCAGTACTTTGGAGTCACGATTGGTCATGAAAATTGTGCAATCATCAGCGAACATCCCCACTTCTGACCTTATGATTGAAAGAATGTAACTGATGAAGCATCTGACGATAGTTAGGCCTAAGACACTACCCTGAGGAACTCTTGTGGTGATGTATTGGAGCTGAGCTGATTGACCTGCAAAAACCACAACCATCTTCCTTTGCGCTAGGTATGACTCTAACCAGCAGAAAGTCCCCCCCCCCCCCCCCACCGCCCCGCCCCGCCGATTCCCACTGACTCCATTTTTGCTCGGGCTCCTTGATGCCATACTCAGTCAAATGCTGCCTTGATGTCAGCGCAGTCACTCATACCTCACCTATTGAGTTCAGCTCCTTTGTCCATATTTGAACCAAGGCAGTAATGAGGTCAAGAGCTATGTGACCATGGCGGAACCCAAACTGAGCGTCACTGAGCAGGTTATTGCTGAGCAAGTGCCGCTTGATGGCAGTGTCGATGACACCTTCCATCACTTTACTGATGATTGAGAATAGGCTGATGGGGCGGTAATTGGCCGGGTTGGACTTGTCCTGCTTTTTGTGTACAGGACATACCTGGGCAATTTTCCACATTGCAGGATAGAGGCCAATGTTGTAGCTGTAGTGGAACAGCTTGATGGGGGAATGGAAGTTCTGGAGCACAGGTATTCAGTACTATTCCGGAATATTGTGACGGCTCATAGCCTTTGCAGGATCCAGTGCCTTCAGTAGTTTCTTGATATCACGCGGAGTGAATCGAACCCTGAGAAACAGTACTGTATACTCCCCTCCACCTCCAGTCTGAACAATGACTGTTCACCACATCTCTCTGCTTTCTGTCCCTGAGTCAGTGTCATATCCACACCATCACTGTCACATTAATCCATGTCATAACAACTCTATGAAATGTCATTTGATCACAGGCCTACTGAAAATCTATATACAGAAGAGGATATACATGAGTAGGGGCGCAAGATGTTGTCAAGGTTCTTAATAAGTACTTTGTATCTGTCTTAACAAAAGTGGGGATGGGGGGCGATGCAGGTATTGTGGTTAAGGAGGAGGAGTGTGAATTATTGGATGTGATATCCATAGGAGAGAGGAAGTATTAATGGGATTAGCATCCTTGAAAGTTGATAAATCACCAGGGCCTGATGAAATGTATCCTAGGCTGTCAAATGAAGTGAGAGAGGAAATAGCAGAGGTTCTGACCATCATTTTCCAATCCTCACTGGATACAGGTGTAGTGCCAGAGGTTTGGTGAACTGTTAACATTGTACCTCTTTAAAATGGAGCAAGAGATATACCAAACAATTGCAGGCCAGTCAGTGTTACCTCAGTAGTGTGAAAATGATTGTAATCTATTCTCAGAGACAGGATAAACTGTCACTTAGAAAGGCTCAGGTCAATCAAGGACAGTCAGCATGGATTTGATAAGGGAAGATATTGTTTGACCAACTTGATTGAATTTGTCGACGAAGTAGCAAGGATGATAGATGAGGGTAGTGCAGATGATATGGTCTCCATGGATTTTTGCAAGGCTTTTGACAAGGTCCCATGTGGCGTACTAGTTAAAAAATTAAATCGCATGGAATCCAGGGAAACGCAGATACAAAATTGGCTCAGTGACAGGAAACAAAGGGTGATTGTTGATTTAGAATTTAGAACATTACAGCGCAGTACAGGCCCTTCGGCCCTCGATGTTGCGCCGACCTGTGAAACCATCTGACCTACATTATTCCATTTTCATCCATATATCTATCCAATGACCACTTAAATGCCCTTAAAGTTGGCGAGTCTACTACTGTAGCAGGCAGGGCGTTCCACGCCCCTACTACTCTCTGAGTAAAGAAACTACCTGTAACATCTGTCCTATATCTATCACCCCTCAACTTAAAGCTATGTCCCCTCGTGTTTGCCATCACCATCCGGGGAAATAGACTCTCACTATCCACCCTATCGAAACCTCTGATTATCTTATTTGTCTCTATTAAGTCACCTCTCCTCCTCCTTCTCTCCAACGAAAACAACCTCAAGTCCCTCGGCCTTTCCTCGTAAGACCTTCCCTCCATACCAGGCAACATCCTAGTAAATCTCCTCTGCACCCTTTCCAAAGCTTCCACATCCTTCCTATAATGCGGTGACCAGAACTGCACGCAATACTCCAGGTGCGGTCTCACCAGAGTTTTGTACAGCTGCAGCATGACCTCGTGGCTCCGAAACTCGATCCCCCTACTAATAAAAGCTAATACACCATATGCCTTCTTAACAGCTCCATTAACCTGGGTAGCAACCTTCAGGGATTTATGTACCTGGACACCAAGCTCTCTCTGTGCATCTTCACTACCAAGAATCTTCCCATTAGCCCAGTGCTCTGCATTCTTGTTACTCCTTCCGAAGTGAATCACCTCACACTTTTCCGCATTAAACTCCATTTGCAATCTCTCAGCCAAGCTCTGCAGCCTATCTATGTCCCTCTGTACCCTATAACAACCTTCGGCACTATCCACAACTCCACCGACCTTAGTGTCATCCGCAAATTTACTAACTAACCCTTCTACACCCTCTTCCAGGTCATTTATAAAAATGACAAACAGCAGTGGCCCCAAAACAGATCCTTTCGCTAGACCACTAGTAACTAAACTCCAGGATGAACATTTGCCATCAACCACCACCCTCTGTCTTCTTTCAGCTAGCCAATTTCTGATCCAAAGCTCTAAATCACCTTCAACCCCATACTTCCGTATTTTCTGCAATAGCCTACCGTGGAGAACCTTATCAAACGCCTTACTGAAATCCATATACACCACATCCACTGCTTTACCCTCATCCACCTGTTTGGTCACCTTCTCGAAAAACTCAATAAGGTTTGTGAGGCACGACCTACCCTTCACAAAACCGTGCTGACTATCGCTAATGAACTTATTCTTTTCAAGATGATTATAAATCCTGTCTCTTGTAACCTTTTCCAACATTTTACCCACAACCGAAGTAAGGCTCACAGGTCTATAATTACCAGGGCTGTCTCTACTCCCCTTCTTGAACAAGGGGACAACATTTGCTATCCTCCAGTCTTCCGGCATTATTCCTGTCGACAATGACGACATAAAGATCAAGGACAAAGGCTCTGCAATCTCCTCCCTATCTTCCCAGAGAATACTAGGATCTCCTTGATGGGTGTTTTACTGACTTGAGGTCTGTTTCAAGTGGCTTTCCACAGGGCTCATTTCTGGATCACCTGCTTTTTGGAGCATATATTAACGATTGGAACGTAAATGTAGGGGCATGATCAAGATGTGTGTAGATGGCACACAAATTTGCCATGTGGTAGATAGCGAGGAGGATAGCTGTATGCTGCAGGAAGATATTGATGGCAGAAAAGTGTCAAATGGAATTCAACCGGTTAAGTATGAAATGTGTAATTGAGGAGGTCAAACAAGGCAAAGGGATAGACAATTAATAGGAAAATGCTGAGAAGCGTAGAGGATGTGAGGGACCTTGGAGTCAATGTCCACTGATGTCCTGAAGGTAGCAGGTCAGGTCGATAGGTGGTTAAGAAGGCATATGGAATCCTTTCCTTTATTAGCTGAGGTATAGAATACAAGAGCAGGGAGGTTATGCTGGAACTGTATAAATCATTGGTTAGGTCACAACCTGAGTACTGTGTGCAGTTCTGGTCACCTGATTACACAAAGGATGTAATTGCACTCGAGAGGGTACAGAGGAGATTTACATGGATGTTTGCCAGGACTGGAAAAATGCAGCTACGAAGCAAGATTAGATAGGCTGGGGTTGTTCTACTTGGAACAGAGAAGGCTGAAGGCAGATCTGATTGAAATGGACATAATTTTGAGGGGCTTGGATAGAGTGGAGGTGAAGAGTCTATTCACCTTAGCAGAGAGATCAGTGACTAGGGGGCAGTGACTTAAAGTGCTCGGTAGAAGGATTAACTGGGAGTTGAGGAGAAACCTGTCCACCCAAAAATACAAAATTGGCTCAGTGGCAGGAAACAAAGGGTCATTGTTATAATAAAAGTAAAATACTGCGGAAGCTGGAAATCTGAAGTAAGAACAATAAATGCTGGAAATACTCAGCAGGTCTGGCAACATCTGTGGAGGGAGAAGCAGAGTTAAGTTTTCAGATCAGCGATGTAGGGTCACGGACCTGTCACGTTAACTCTGCTACTCTCTCCACAGATGCTGCCAGACCTGCTGAGTATTTCCAGCATTTCTTGTTTTTATTAAAGGGTAGTTGTTGACAGGCATTTTACTGACCGGAGGACTGTTTACAGTGGCGTTCCACAGGGTTCAGTACTGCATCCCCTGTTTATAGTGAGGGTCTAGAACTTACTGCCTGAAAGGATAGTTTAAGCAGAATCTCTCCACTCAGTGAAAAGGAAACTGGATGTTCACCTCAACTGTCATTATCTGCAGGGCTGTGGATCAAATGCTGGAAGGTGGGATTAGAGTTGGTGGATCATTTTTCGGCCGCTGCAGACACAATGGGCCAAGTGGCCTCTTTCAGTATCTTAAACTTTCTATGATTATATTACGTGAAACACTCACAGTTACGTCCTCAACGAACTTGATGAAGATTATCAGGAATGATATTTCATTAACCTTTCCGTGCTGCTTGTCATGTATTAAAAGTTGTATTACAAGCAAGATATATTTTTGTGCTGGGTTTTGACCTCTGGAAGTTTCCAACAACCAACATTAGACTGATGCTTACAGGGTTTACCCAACCTCTCCTTTTTAAACAGGGTGTAACATTGGCAATCCTCCAGACCTCTGGCAACACTCCCATATCCAAGGAGGACTGAAAGATTTTGTCCAGTGCCTCTGTCATTTCCACCATTTCTTCCCTCAGTAACTCTCATAATTCCCATCCAGACTGGCTAAATGTTCTACTTTATTGTAGTACAAAAAGTGTTGAATTGAAAGGGGTTAACTGAACCAGTTTGTTCAGTGACTGTAATTAATGCCAGTCTCCATGGACCCTAATGGTGTCACTGGAGGGTTTCCCTCTTCTATTAATACAGGACTCCTTTCAATGTGTTTGCTGAAAGTGTCAGCGGGAGCATCCGCTCCGGGACTCAAAGGGATCCGTGGCTGCAGAGAGATGGTGAAGAGAGATCAGAATCTGAACAATAGATTGGAATGTTACAACAATGGGTCCGAATAGGAGAACAATAGATCGGAATGTTACAGCAATGGGTCAGAATCTGAGAACAATAGATCGGAATGTTACAGCAATGGGTCAGAATCTGAGAACAATAGATTGGAATGTTACAACAAGTGACAGGAGTTTATCCTATTTGTTTGACTATCTTACTGCGGATTATTATTGGATAACACTAGAATTGCGGATCTATTATGCTCTGAAGATGATTCAATTTATTTACTATCCTATCCTCGCTACTATTGGTGTCCCTGGTAAGTCTCTGTATCCAACTATTAGATTCATAAACCATATTTCACTGATTTAGTGTTCTTGTCATTTAAATCGTGAGAAGACTGAAACCATTGTCTTCAGTTTCTGTCACAAGCACCACTCCCTGTCCATGATCTGCATCCCCCTCGCTGGCCATTGTCTGAGGCTGAACCAGGAAGTTTACAACCTCTGGTATCTATTTAATGCTGAGCTGAGTTCATCCCCATATTCGCTCCATCCCCAGCCCAGCCAATTGTTATGGCCAGGTGAGGAGGGGTCAGAGTGGGTCTTCTTTATTTGACTGCAACAGTGTTTGTCCTTTATAAACAGTGCAATAGTAACGTCTCATTGAGTGTTTTACATTTTACCTTTGGTGTGATGGTGAAGGAACTGATTGGACAGGTTCTCTTGAGTTTAAACATGAAAGAGGTGAGTTTATTATACTTAACAATATAAACCCGATCTAAATAAAATCATTAAAAAAAATACAACACACAGTTACGTACACACTCACACGAGAATCACACACACACACACAAATAGATTACAGAGTGAGAAGTAAATTTGTGGTTGGATTTGAGTCCAGAATAAATTTAAAAAAAAAAACTCATTCTGTGATGTTGGGCGATTCCGTGGTCTTCCAGCTGAAGTTATATTCTTGACGTCTTTTGCTTGTCGAAGTGAGGTTTGTGGCTGGTCCACATTGCTCAGGGTTTTCTTTCAGGCAGACTTGTAGGTGGCTTTCTTCCCCTGGTTACTCTGTCTGTAGCAATCCGTAGGCATGAGGGGCCCACAGTCGCATGTGATTTTCAAACGTGTGATGTTAGGAGGAGAGAGAGACGGAGAGAGAGAGGTGGGGGGACTCCGGGGTGACGGGGGGGTGGTCACAGCCCTTCTGCTTCTGCACAGTTTGAATCACTGGCTTGTCTGTTTTTGTCCAGGGGAAACTCCCAGCTTTCACAGAGTTGGGCAGAAGGTCTCATGACTGCCTCAGTGCATTCTCTGGACCCTTCTAATGTGATTCAAAGTTAGAAACTTCTATCTCCCCAGGGTTCAGGATGCCAGTATATATACTTGGAGGAGTTTGCACTTTGAAATTCAATGTGTCAGAGTAGCCTTGTATGCCGTGTTAATGAATGTAATCTTAGGTCATTCAATCACTGGAGCAAGCCAATGATATAGGTCCAGGCTCATCAGACATGTGTCTCCTGTCGTAGGCCTTGGAATGTGAAAAGGTGTTCCAGATGCCAATTGTGGTGGCCATCTTGGCTGCCAGCTTTTTCAAGGTTAACGGTAGGATGTTTTCTATCAAAAATTTAGTGTAAGTTTCCAATCGATGAATTAAAATTCCTCATTTGGCATATTGTGCTATCGTGACACCGGCATAGCACATGGAAAGAAATGTGATAATAGGAACATTTCATTGCCGAATTGTGGGAAGAAAACGGAAGAAATACACATGCATTCTCAATAATCACTTCTCAAATTCACACATTAATCTTAGAATTACTGCAGCTGACATTGTCTGTCACAGCTGTACTGATTTAAATATTTTTGGCATTTTGTCTGGGATGTTTATGTGTCGGTTTCGACCTTGGACAATGCATCACCAATTGCTTGTTTTCCTTTTCTCTCCTCTAATGAAGTTTTAACTACTCAGGTACTATGCACCTTGATAATCTTTCTCCCAAAACCGACAGTGTGTAATAAATTGTTTTTTTTTGCCCCTGTGAGATGTCCGAGATTTCCTCTGGGCCTTTGTTCTAGCTGAGTTCGGCTTTGAAATTGTTGGGTTTGATTAGCTTTGTGTTTGGGATCTGATCATTGGGTTCTTCAGAGGGTAGATCCACACTGACCTTACTTTTAACTTTCTGGTGAGGTGCACAAGTGCTGTTTACTTGAGGGTATTTTCCCTTCACTTTTTACTTAACTATGGGAAGGAACTTTCTTTTATCTACCCTATGTCTTTTGCGACATTACTGCGCGTAGGTGTCTGTCCAGCTTTCACTGCACTCTCCAGCTGCACTTCGACTAGGTGAGGCATCTCCCTCACCATTGACATGCCTTTTTGGGACCTTTCCTTGTCCTTGCACATTTCTGTAAATGCTGTGAGCAGCCTTTTTAGGTTGCCTCTTTGACCTGCATTTAATGAGGAGAGTGTGTGGTCCAATTTATCTAACATTTCAGGGTTGGCAAATCGTAGAGTGGGGGGGTTCCAGTTGGGAATTCTCCTGGCCATCCTCTAACCTGTCCTCACTGTCCTTTTCAATCCTCCCTTCCTGACTGTCTGACAGACCTGTACTTGTCTGTCCCCTCCACAGCATTTACTTTTTTTCCTTTGGTCTGGGATGTCAATTAAATAATTTATCTGACTATTCCTTTTGCCACTCGATATGGACCACTGAACTGGACTTTAAGGGGTTCACCGTGCATTGGGAGTATTAACAATACATGGTTTCTGGGATGACATGTTCTAGCCTTGGCATTTCTGTCTGCTTACCTTTTCATAGCTGCCTGTGAGATCTTTTGCTGTTACTGAGCCATTGCACAGCCTCTCGTGAGCCGCTCCCAGAGCACGGAAATGTGGTCTAACATGGAAGACTCATCCCTGTGTCCCAAAAACGTCTTCTTGATTAATTTAAGAGGACCACTCATCTCGTGTCCATAAACTAATTCAAAGAGACTAAAGCCAGTGGAATCATTAGATAAGTCTCGGTAACCAGCAGGAGAAATCCCAGCCCTTTGTCCCAGTCATGGGGTTGCTCATAGCAGTATGGACTGATCATTGTCTTTAGGGTCTGGTGGTACTGCTCCAAAGCCCATTGTGACTGTGGATAGTAGGCTGAGGACTTTATTTAATTACTTATTTTATTTATTTAGAGATGCAGCACTGAAATAGGCCCCTCAGCCCACCGAGTCTGTGCCAACCATCAACCACTCATTTATACTAATCCTACATTAATCCCATATTCCTACCACATCCCCACCATCCCTCAACTCCCCTACCACCAACCTATACTAGGGCCCTATCAACCTGCAAGTCTTTGGCTGTGGGAGGAAACTGGAGCACCTGGTGAAAACTCACGCGGTCACAGGGAGAACTCGCAAAATTCGCACAGGCAGTACACAGAATCGAACCCGGGGCGCTGGAGCTGTGAGGCTGCGGTGCTCCAGATTACCCATGACCTTTTCAAAAATACTGGACATAAAATGTGTGCCCTGATCCGACTGGATCTCAGCAGGAAGCCAATATAGTGTAAAGAATTGGTTTAGCCCCTCCACCACTACATTGGCAGAGATAGCTCTTAGGGAGAATGGCCTCTGGGAATCGGGTCACCACATCCATAATGGTGAGAAGATACTGGTCGTCCCGTTATATTTTCAGCAGGGGTCCCACACAATCTACCAGCATTCTGCTGAAGGGTTCTCACAACCTGGCACGTGAGACCAATTTTACAGAACTCCACCACATCTTTGTGGAATTGTGGCCAGTCAAAATGCTGTCTTCTGCGGTCTTCGATTTTTCATATACTGACATCTCCATCCATTAGAAGTTCGTGGGCCATTGTTAATATTTCTTTAAGGGACTTCAGCGGCACCACTATCTGGTGAACATCTGTCCACTCTTCATCCGCTGTTCTGTGAGGAGGTCTCCACTTCCTCATTAGCTCCTCATTCTTTAAATAGTAACAGTCTGCAACTCCCTCTGCTTCAGTTTTGGTTTGGAAAGTCTGTGCTATTTTTTAACACTGGGTCGGGTTGTGGAGCCACAAAAAAGGAAGAACTGTTTAACACATCCTTTGGGTCCTCTAACTTCCCAACGAAGGTTTCAGACAACCAGACAGTAGGGTCAGCCGTCTGCAGTGTCAGTTCAGGGGATTGTTTGGCCATGGACCGAGTCACCACACAATCAGGGATTTCTGCTGTAACTACCCTGTCTGCCGGACCTCTTCTGGTCTCTCTCGAACTACTGGGGAAGCTGCCACCTTTTCCCCTGTCAGATAATTACCCAGGAGCAGTTCGACCCATCAATCAGTAAACTAGGGACAATCCGCATGGTAAAGAGTCATGAAACTGGGTCAAACTCCAAGTGCACCGGATATAAGGGTATGGACATATACTGTCTTCCGATACCATTCACTAACGCTCTAGCATTCACTGCACTTCCTTTGTCCCAGCAGAAGGGATTGGCAGGCCCCTGCATCCATGAGTATGACTATTGGTTTACTTCCCTCACTCAAGGGGTGTGGTTTCACTTTTCCTTCGGATACAAATTCCTGGTAGCTCTCAAGGATTTTGTTTATTTCCCCCCCCCCCCCCCCCGCCCCCTCTCTGTGGTAGGTCTGACTGGGTCTGGGTCTGACTTACTGGGTCTGACTGCCGCAGTTGGAGGCACAGCCTGATCTGTTGTGATTTCCATCAGGGCCCTTTTTCCTGCTATGATCTGGTGGACCCTGATTAATCCTCCAGGTTTTCCCCATCACTTGCATCATTCAGCTCGATGGCGACCTACCTTATTACACTGGAAACACACAGGTCTTCGGCCGTTTCTCCTGCTCTCAGTACCATCCTATTTGACCTGAGGATGGGCCCCCGTGTGTCCAGCTTTTCCTCCTTGCCCTTGGCTGTTCGGGTTTCTATAACTCCCCCCGACCTTTTATTCTCGGGTCTTTGTGGTGACCAGGGAAGTGTTTCCCTTTGGGGTTACGGCCTTGTGTGCAAGGGAAAATTCATCACCAGAATTGCAACTTGTCTAGCTCTTTGAACCCTTTGTTCCTCTTTGTGGGTTTTAATAGGAGGGGGAGCGAATTTGTGAACTCCTTGAGATGGATCACCACTCTGAGGTTTCGATATGTGGGCTGTAATTTGAGTGTTTCTATCCACTGGTCAAAAGTAAACACAAAAACTGACTTTAAATATTCTTTAGCTACCTAAAAATGAAACATTTGGCGAAGACAAATGTGGGTCCAATACAGGCAGTGTCAGGGGAATGTACAATGGTGAATAGAGAAATGACAGTAAAACTAAATGATTACTTTGTGTCTGCCCTCATTGAGGAAGATACAAGGAAATTTCCAGAATTAGAGATCCAAGGGATTAGGGAGATTGAGGAAGTGAAGGAAATTAATATTAGTAAGAATGTTGTATTGGAGAAATTAATGGGGCTGAAGTTTGATGAGGCGCCAGGATCTGATATTCTGCATTCCAGGGTGTGGGAAGAGATAGCTATGGAGATGGTGGCTGCATTGGTGATCATCTTCAAAAATTCTATAGATTCTGGAGCGGTTCCTGCAGATTGAAAGGTAGCAAATGTCACCCCACTATTTAAGAAGGGAGGGAGAGAGAAAACAGGGAATTATAGACCTGCTCTCATACATCAGTCGTTGGGAAAATGCTGGGATTTTATTCTAAAGGATGTGATAAATGGACAGTTGGATAATAATCTGTTTGGGCATCGTAAACATGGATTTATGAATGAGAAATCATGTTTGGCGAACCTGTTGGAGTTTTATTGGGGATGTTACTAACAGAATTGATAAAGGGGAGTCGGTGGACGTGTTCTCCTTGGATTTTCAGATGGTTTTTGATAAAGTACCCCACAGCAGGTTGGTTAGTAACGTTAAAGCACATGGGATAGGAGGTAATATACTGGCATGGATTAAAGATTGGTTAACAGGCAGAAAACAGAGAGTAGGAAGAAACGGGTCGTTCTCACTTTGGCAGGCTGTGACTATTTGGGGACCACAAGGATCAGTACTTGGGCCCCAGCTCTGAACAATATATGTCAATGATTTGGATGTGGGGACCAAATGTAGTATTTCCAAGTTCGCAGATGACTCAAAACTAGGTGGGAATGCATGTTGTGAGGTAGATGCAATGCGTCTTCAAGGGGATTTGGACAGACATAGTGACTGAGTAAGAACATGGCAAATGGAATGTAATATGGGCAAATATGAGTTATCCACATTGGTAAGAGGAACAGATGTGCAGAGTATTTCTTAAATTGTGAAAAATTAGAAAGTGTAGATGAACAAACGGACCCGGGTGTCAGTTAATCACTGAAAAAGATGCAGGTGCAGCAAGCAATTAGGAAGGCGAATAGTCTGTTCGCCATTATCAAGGGATGATTTGAGTACAGGAGTACTGACGTCTTGCAGCATGTGTATAGAACCTTGCTTAGACCACACCTGGAATATTATGTGCATTTTGGGTCACTTTACTTCAGGAAGGATATTATTGCCATAGAGGGAGTGCAATGAAGGTTCACCAGACTTGTTCCCGGGATGGCGGGACAGTTCTATGAAGAGAGATTGGGGAAACTGGGCCGGTATTCTAGAGAGTTTCAAAGAATGTGTCGGGATCTCATTGAAACGTATGAAATAATTAAAGGGATAGACAGCGTAGACGTATGTACGAAAATTCCCCTGGTTGCGGAGTCTGGAACTAATGGATACAATTTCGAAATAAGGGGGAAGCCATTTAGGACAGAAACGAGAAGTAAACTTTGACTCAGAGGTTTCTGAATCTTTGGAATTCTGCATCGCAGGCGGATGTGGAATCTCAGTCGTTGTGTATATTTACAGTATAGATTGACAGATTTCTAACTGCAGATGACAAAAATGGGATATGGAGATTATTTGTGGAAAAGGCATTGAAGTGGATGATCAGCCATGGTCATATTGAATGGTGGAGCAGCCTCGATGGGCTGAATGGCCTACTCCTGCTCCAATGTCCCTATGTTCGGAAGCTGCTTAACACTTTCAAACTCGAGGTCAGTTTAGTCAGGCTGCTTTCTGAGGGTTTGGAATGTTTGACGGTACACTTCCAGTACTATTTCATGTACACCCAGGATAGCAATTTTAGTCATCTCATAATCTGATGAACTTTCATCTGGCAACAGTGAATAAACCTCATGGGAATTTCCTGTTACTTGGTTTTGTAAAAACAGTGTCCAGCTCTCTGACGGCCATTTCGGTTGCTTTGCAAGCTTTTCACAATTGACGAAAAATTCTGCCACATCCTCCTCATTTAACTTTGTCATGAACTGGGAGAACTTTAAGAGCTCAGCACATGGTCCTGAGCTAGGGGCAGCTCCCACACTAGCTGTGCCTTCACTGGGTGTATGGGTCTTCCTCTAGTTGTTTGAGCCGCCTTAACTCCCTTTCCTCATTCTCATTCTGGAACACTCTTACTTTTTCCCTTTCTTGACACTCACTCTGCTCCTTCTCGCTCTCTCTGGAATTCTAATTCTAGTCTATTCTGTTCTAGTTCTACCTTAGCTAACATTACTCTATCTGTTAGTGATTCTAACCCTGTTTGAGTCTTCAGCTTCAAGTGAAATATGGTTGGCCAAAAGTCTTAGGATTTCGGATTTCCTATCTTTTGGACGGATAGTAATCCCTAACTGTCCAGCTACATTACTCAACTTTTCAACAGACAGGCGTTTTAACCTGTACCAAGTTACTTAACTCTGTATGCAACTCCTTTATTGGGAATGTAACTCCTTTAGTCAGAAAGGGAGGGAAACAGAAAACAGGAAACTACAGGCATGTTAGCCTCACATCTGTCTGAGGTAAAATGTTAGAAGCTATTGTTAAAGACAGTGTAGCCGGCACTTAGAACAATTCAACGTAATCAGGCAGAATCAAAATGGTTTTATGAAAAGGAAATCATGTTTAATCAATTTGTTGGAGTTCTTCGAAGAGGTACCATGTGCTGTGGAGAAAGGGGAACCAGTGGATGTACTGTACATAGATTTCCAGGAGGCAATTGATAAGGTGCCACATCAGAGGTTTTGTGAAAATAAAAGTTCATGTTGAAGGGGGTAACATGTTGGCATGGATAGAAGATTGGTTAGCTAACAGAAAACAGGCAGTAGGCATAAACGGGTCATTTTCTGGTTGGCAAGATGTAACGAGTGGTGTGCCACAGGGATCAGTACTGGGACCTCAACTTTTTACAATTTATATAAATGACTTGGATGAAGAGACCGAAGGCATGGTTGCTAAATTTGCTGATGACACAAAGATGAGTAAGAACGTAACATGGCAAGGGGACATAAGTAGGCTGTAAATGAATGTAGATAGGTTAAGTGTGTGCGTGAAGACCTGGGAAATGGAGTATAATATGGGAAAATGGGATATTGTCCATTTTGGCAGGAATTATAAAAAAAGAAGCATATTATCTAACGGTGAGAGATTGCAGAGCTCTGAGATGCAGAGGGATCTGGGTGTCCGTGTGCATGAATCACAAAAGGTTAGTATGCATGTTCAGAAAGTAATTAGGAAAGCTAATAGAATGTTATCATTTATCGGAAGGGTAATTGAATGCAAAAGTAGGGATGCTATGCTTCAGCTACAGAGGGCATTGGTGAGACCACATCTGGAGTACTGTGTACATTACTGGTCTCCTTATTTAAGGAAGGACGTAAATGCATTGGAAGCAATTCAGAAAAGGTTTACCAGACCTGGAATGGGTGAGCTGTCTTATGAGGGAATATTGGACAGGCTCGGCTTATATCCACTGGAATTTAGAAGGGTAAGTGGCGACTTGATTTGAACATCTAAGATCATGAGCGGTCTTGACAGGTTGCATGTGGAAAGATGTGTGTATCTTGGTGTATCTAGAATTAGGGGTCACTATTTAAAAATGAGGGCTCGCCCATTTAAAACAGCGATGAGGAGATTTTTTTTTCTCTGAGGGTCATGAGCCTTGGGAATTCTCTTCCTCAAAAGGCAGTGGAAGAGAGTCTTTAATTACGTGTAAGGCAGAGATAGATAGATTCTTGACAAGCAAGGGGGTGAAAGATTATCGAGGGTAGGTGGTAATGTGGAGTTGAGGTTTCAGTCAGATTGGTCATGATCTTACTGAATGGCAGAGCAGCCTTGAGGGGCCGAGTGGCCTACACCTGCTCCTAATTCATATGTTCATATGTTCGTATGCTCTGTCTTCGAACGTGGGCATTTCAGTGTTCCAGCAGTGAAAGCCACAATAAAACCTTCATTGACATTTTAAGTTTTTTTCAGGATCAATTGTTTTCCCTACTTCCAATTTCTCATTTGTTGTTGGTTTACGATCACTCGAACCTCCAGATTTCTGTGAAGCCAGGTGAGGAGGGGTCCCAGGCTCCGTCTTGTCTTATATCTTATTTCAACACAACAGAGTTTATTCCTTTTTAGCAGTGGACGTGCTGACCACCTCAGTGTGTATTTTACCTTTTATCTTTGATGTGATCGTGAAAGAGCCAATAGGAGAGGTTTTCCTGAGCTTAAACAAGAGGTGAGTTTACTATACTTAACAATCTAAGCTGTATCTAAATAAAATAATAAAAATATACGCTACACATTCACGCACACACTCACTCGAGAATCACACACAGATAAATTAGAGTGAGAAATAAATTTGTGATGGATTAGTGTCCAGAATGAATAAATTTTAAAGAACAACGTCTGTGAAGTTGGATAATTCTCTGGTCTGCATTTTCCCACCTTTAGTTATGCGTTTCATGTGATCTGCAAGAGTTGAAATTATTTTTTTTTTTACGTATACGGTTGTGTCATTTATATATCTATCTATATGCCAGGAACAGCACTGGTTCTAATACCAAAACCTGCAAAACAGCACTGCATACTCCCCCTCCCCCAGTCTGAACAATGTCTGTTCACCACTTCTCTCTGCTTTCTGTCCCTGAGTCAGTATCATATCCACACTGTCACTGTCACATTAGTCCATATGTTCCATTTTTCATAACAAGTCTATGAAATGGCATTTGATCACCGGCCTTTTGAAAGTCTGTACACATAACACGAAACATGTTGTCCTCATCAACAGTCACAGTTATGTCATCAACGATCTTGATTAAGATTATCAGACATGATTTTCCATTAACCTATCCGTGCTGTTTGTCATTTATAATCCCATATTTTCACAAGAAAGATATATTTTTGAGCTGGGTTCTGGCCTCATGTAATTTCCAACCACCGACATTAGACTGACTGGTCAGTAGTTACAGGATTTATCTAATCTCTTTTTGCAACAGGGAGTAACATTTACAGCCCTCCAGTCCTCTGTCATGACTCCCATATCCAAGCAGGATTGGAAGATTCTGACCAGTGCCTCTGCTATTTCCACCATTCCTTCCCTCAGCAACCGTCTCCATTCTTTTATCAAAGAACTGCATAAAGTTCAGTTTTCCTAATCTGTCTATTGAATGACACTTGATCAAACACATTTTGAAAGTCTATAAATATAACTTAAATCACACCACCCTCCTCAACCCTCTCCATTGTTTCATCAAAGAACTCCATCAAGTTTAACTCGCCACCACCTCTCTCCTCTCCTCCACTGTTGTTAAATTATCAAACTGCTTATCTGATATCCAGTACAGGATGAGCAGAAATATCCTCCAATTAAATATTGGGAAGATTGAAGCCATTGTTTTCACTGCCTACTCCAACTCTGTTCCCTTGCTATTGATTCCATCCCTCTCCCTGCTAACCGTCTGAGATTCAGACAGTCTGTTTACAACCTTGGTGTCATATTCGGGACAACATTAATAGGCACATGGACAAATGTGGGTTAATTAAGGAAAATCAGCATGGATTTGTTAAGGGAAAATGATGTTTAACAAACTTACTGGCGTTTTTTGAAGAGGTAAAAAGGAAGCCTGATGAGGGCAATGCTGTGATGTGGTGTAAATGGAATTCCAAAAAGCATTTGATAAAGTGTCACACAACAGACTTGTGAGCAAAGGTACAGCTAATCAAATGAAAAGGACAGTAACAACATGAAACTAAACTGGTTGAGTGACAGGAAACAGAGATTAGTGATTAATGGATGCTTTTCGGGCTGGAGAAAAGTTTGTAGTGGAATCAAAACAAAATACTGCAGATGCTGGAAATCTGAAATAGAATCAGAAAGTGCTGGAAATACTCAGCAGTGTCTGTGGAGAGAGAAACAGAGTTAATGTTGCAGGCTTGTGAGCGTCCATCAGAACTGGCTTAGGTTAGAAATGTAATAGGTTTTAAGCTAGTGAAGCGGGAGTGGAGGGTGTAAACACAAGAACAGAAATGTAGTCATGAGAGCGGGGGTGGGGGATGGAGTGTGTTGAAATGACAAGCGAGCGGAAGCTCGGGGTCATGCTTTTGGACTGAGCGGAGGTGTTTCACAAAGCGGTCACCCAATCTGCGTTTGACCTGCTGTGGTGTTCCAGTGAACATCGATGTCAGCTCGAGGAACAGCACCTCATTGTCCATTCTACAGACTTCTGGAGTAATCATTGAGTTCAATAATTTCAGAGAATGACTGGTCCATTTTTATTATTATTTTGTTTCATCAGTTTTTTTTTACCATGTGCCAGACTTAAACTGGGATTTTTATGTTGGTGCTTTTAGCTCGGGCTGTTCATTATTCTGTCATTTAACACCTGCTCTGCACTAATGCTTTGTCTTTCACCACACCATGAGCACACTCTCTTTGCCTTTGCCCCATGACCTCCTGGTCAGTTAATCTCTCTGACCCTCTGTTCTATCAACACCCCTTTTGCTCCATTTTGCCCCATCCCTGCTTTATCTGCTTCAAACTTGATATTTCTAACCTTTTCCAGTTCTGATGAAAGATCACAGACCTGAAACATTAACTCTGTTTCTCTCTCTAAACTCAGATGGTGCCAGACCTGCTGAGTATTTCCAGCACGTTAAGTTTTTTTATTTAAGATTTGTGGTGGAGGTCCCTGGGGATCAGTGTTAGGACCCTTTTTTTTCCTGACATATATTAATGACCTGGACCTTGGTGTACAGGGCACAATTTCAAAGTTTGTAGATGATGCAAAACTTGGAAACATTGTGAACTGTTAGGAGGATACTATAAAACTTAAAAAGGACATAGACAAATTGGTGGAATGGACAGACAGGTGGCAGATGAAGTTCAATGTGGAGAAATGTGAAGTGATTCATTTCGTAGGAAGGACATGGAGGGAAAATATAGAATAAAGGTTACAATTCTGAAGGGGGTTCAGGAGCAGAGGGACCTGGGTGTATATTTTAGATTAGATTAGAGATACAGCACTGAAACAGGCCCTTCGGCCCACCGAGCCTGTGCCGAACATCAACCACCCATTTATACTAATCCAATATTCCTACCAAACATCCCCACCTGTCCCTATATTTCCCTACCACCTACCTATACTAGTGACAATTTATAATGGCCAATTTACCTATCAACCTGCAAGTCTTTTGGCTTGTGGGAGGAAACCGGAGCACCTGGAGAAAACCCACGCAGACACAGGGAGAACTTGCTAACTCCACACAGGCAGTACCAGGAATCGAACCCGGGTATATGTGCATCGGTCATTGCAGGTGGCAGGACAGGTTGAGAGAGTTTTTCATAAAGCCTACAGTATCCTGTTGCATGGAATACAAGAGCAAGGGGGTTGTTTTGAACTTGTATAAGACACTAGTTCGGCCTCGGCTGCAGTGTTGCGTGTAGTTCTGGGCACATTAGATAACGTGAAGACATTGGAGAGTGTGAAAAAACATTCACAAGAATAGTTCCAGGGATGAAGAATACCAGTTATGAAGATAGACTGGAGAAGTTGGAACATTTTCCTTGGAGAAGAGAAGGCTGAGAGGAGATTTGAAAAACGTCTGCAAAATTATGAGGTGTCTGGACACAGTTGATAGGGAAAAACTGTTCCCACACCTGAAAGGATCGAAAACAAGAGGACAAAGAATTAAAGTAATTGGTAAAAGCAGCAGAAGTGACATGAGGAAAAAATGTTCATACAGCGAGTGTTAAGGTCTGGAATGCACTGCCTGAGAGTGTGGTGTAGGCAGATTCAATCGAGGCATTCAGGAGGAAATTGGATAGCTATCTGAAAAGGAAGATTGTACAGAGTTACAGGAAGAAGGCAGGGGAGTGACACTAGATGAATTGCTCGTTTGGAGAGCCAGTGCAGACACGATGCACAGAATGGCCACCTTCTGTGCTGTAACAATTCTGTGACTCTGTGGCATTCGACCACAAAATGAGTTTCCAACCTTATATTCGTGCCATCACTATGGCCACCTATTTCCACCTCAATAACATCGCCCAACTTCACCCCTGTCTCAACTCATCTGCTACTGAAGCTCTCATTCATGCTTTCATTACCTGTAGACTAGACAATTCAAACTCACTCTCCCACATTCTACTATCTGTAAACTCGAGGTCATCTAAAACTCTGCTGCCTGTGTGTTAACTTACAACAAGTCCCATTCCCCGATCACTGACCTACATCAGCTCACTGTCAAACAATGTCTTTATTTTAAAATCCTCAACACGTTTTCAAATCCATCCATTGCCTCATCCCTCACTATCTCTGTAATCTCCTCCTGCCCGACAACCCTCTGATAAGGTTCCCCATGGCAGGCTGATGGAGAAAGTGAAGGCGCTTGGGGTCCAAGGTGTACTAGCTAGATGGATAAAGAACTGGCTGGGCAACAGGAGACAGAGAGTAGCAGTAGAGGGGAGTTTCTCAAAATGGAGACGTGTGACCAGTGGTGTTCCACAGGGATCCGTGCTGGGACCACTGTTGTTTGTGATATACATTAATGATTTGGAGGAAAGTATAGGTGGTCTGATTAGCAAGTTTGCAGACGACACTAAGATTGGTGGAGTAGCAGATAGTGAAGGGGACTGTCAGAGAATACAGCAGAATATAGATAGATTAGAGAGTTGGGCAGAGAAATGGCAGATGGAGTTCAATCAGGGCAAATGCGAGGTGATGCATTTTGGAAGATCCAATTCAAGAGTGAACTATACAGTAAATGGAAAAGTCCTGGGGAAAATTGATGTCCAGAGAGATTTGGGTGTTCAGGTCCACTGTTCCCTGAAGGTGGCAACGCAGGTAAATAGAGTGGTCAAGAAGGCATACGGCATGCTTTCCTTCATCGGACGGGGCATTGAGTACAAGAGTTGGCAGGTCATGTTACAGTTGTATAGGACTTTGGTTCGGCCACATTTGGAATACTGCGTACAGTTCTGGTCGCCACATTATCAAAAGGATGTGGATGCTTTGGAGAGGGTGCAGAGGAGGTTCACCAGGATGTTGCCTGGTATGGAGGGCGCTAGCTATGAAGAAAGGTTGAGCAGATTAGGATTATTTTCATTAGAAAGACGGAGGTTGAGGGGGGACCTGATTGAGGTGTACAAAATCATGAGAGGTATAGACAGGGTGGACAGCAAGAGGCTTTTTCCCAGAGTGGGGGTTTCAATTACGAGAGGACACGAGTTCAAAGTGAAAGGGGAAATGTTTAGGGGGGATATGCGTGGAAAGTTCTTTACGCAGAAGGTGGTGGGCACCTGGAATGCGTTGCCAGCGGAGGTGGTAGACGCGGGCACGATGGCGTCTTTTAAGATGTATCTAGACAGATACATGAATGGGCAGGAAGAAAAGAGATACAGAACCTTAGAAAATAGGCGACATGTGTAGAGAGAGGATCTGGATCGGCGCAGGCTTGGAGGGCCGAAGGGCCTGTTCCTGTGCTGTAATTATCTTTGTTCTTTGTTTGTTCTTTGATATATCTCTGCTCCTCTAATTCTGACCTCTTGTGCATTCCTGATTTTAATTACTCCACCATCGCTGGCCGCACCTTCAGTTGTCTCGGTCCCGAGCTCGGGAATATCCTCCCTACACAGCTCTACCTCTCCCCCTCACTTTTATCCTTTCAGACACTCCTTTAAAAGTTGCCTCTTTGACCAAAATTTTGGTCTCCTAACCTAATATCTGCATTTGTGGTTCAGTGTTATACTTTGTTTCATAATGCTGCTGTGAAGTACCATGGGATAAGTTCTTGTTGAAGTTTTCCAGACATGATTTGTCATTAGCATATCCGTGCTGCTTGAAATTTATTATGCTATGTTTTTCCAACCAACGAATATTTCTGTTCTGGGATGTGAAATTTCCCCACCACTGACGTCAGATGGACTGGACACTACAGGGTCTACTCCATCTCTCCATTTGTAATCAGGGTGTAACATTTACAACCCTCTGTCACCACTCCCATATCCAAGGAGAATTGAAAGATTCTGTCATGTGCCTCTACCAGTTTCACCATTCCTTCCTTCAGCAATCCTTATACATCCCACCCTACTGGGTAAATGTTCTACTTTATTGTGGTACAAAAGGTGTTGGATTGAAAGGGGTTAACTGAAACTGTTTGTTTAGTGACTGTAATTAATGTCAGTCTCCATGGACTCCAATTGTGTCACTGGAGGGTTTCCCTCTTCTATTAATAAGGGACTGCTTTCAATGTGTTATTCCATAGTGTTAGCGGGAGCATCAGCCCCGGCACTAACAGGGATCAATAGCTCCAGAGAGAGCGAGATGATAGATCAGAATCTGAGAACAATAGATTGAAATGTTGCAACAATGGATCAGAATCTGAGAACAATTGACTGGAATGTTACAACAATGGTTCAGAATCTCAGAACAATAGACTGGAATGTTACAACAATGGGCAGGAGTTTCATCTGGGAGTTTGACTCTCTTTCTGCAAATTATGGTCGGTTCCCATTAGACTATCGGATCTTTCTCGCATTGAAGATTATGCAACACTTTTACTATCCCATCCTTGCTATTATCGGTGTCCCTGGTAAGTCTCTCCATCTAGCTATGAATGTTATAAACTATGTTTAGCAACATTAATGTTCTTGTCATTTACTCTGCCCTCCTTGCTGCATTTGTTATCCCTGGCAAAACTCTATCTCCGGCTATGAGATCTATAAACCATTGCTACTTGTATTAGAGTTCATGGAAGTTACTCTACCATCTTTTCTGCTGTTGCTTCCCCTGCTATGTCCCTATTTCCCGCTAAGTGATCTGTTAACTCTGTTTCACTGAAATAATGTTCTTTCAATTTAAATTTTGGGAAGAGTGGAGCTCTTGCCATCAGTCTCCATAGGAAATTCTGTCCATATCCATGAACACGTTCCCCTAACTGGCTAATATATGAGGTTCAAACAGACAGTTTGCATCCTCTGCGTTCTATGTAACCCTGAGCTGAGTTCTGACCCCTTAATCTCTCCAGGACCAACCCTGCCGACCACCAGCTCTGTAATATCACCCGTCTGCCTCAGCTCATCTGATACATAAATCCTCATCTGTGCCCTTGTTAACACAGATAGAAACACATAGAAACACACATAGAAAATAGGAGCAGGAATAAGCCATTCGGCCCTTCGAGCCTGCCCCCGCCATTCATTATGATCATGGCTGATCATTCAACTCAATGACTTGTTCCCACTTTGCCCCCATATCCTTTGATCCCTTTCATCCTAAGAGCTATATCTAACTGCTTCTTAAAAACATGCAATGTTTTGGCCTCAACTGCTTCCTGTGGTAGCGAATTCCATAGGCTCATCACTCTCTGGGTGTAGGAATTTCGCATCTCAGTCCTGAAAGGTTTACTTCATATCCTTAGACTATGACCCCTGGTTCTGGACTCCCCCACCATCGGGGACATCCTTCCTGTATCTGCTTTGTCAAGTCCAGTTAGAATTTTATAGGTTCCTATGAGATCCCCCATCATTCTTCTGAACTCCAGCGAACATAATCCAAACCGACTCAATCTCACCTCATACGTCAGTCCCGCCATCCAGGGAAACAATCTGGTAAACCTACAGCAAGAACATCCTTCCTTAGATAAGGAGACCAAAACTGCACACAATATTCCACGTGTGGCCTCACCATGGCCCTGTATAATTGCATCCCTGCTCCTGTACTCGAATCCTCTCGCTTTGAAGGCCAACATACTATTTGCCTTCTTTACTGTCCTTTGCACCTGCATGCTTACCTTCAGTGACTGGTGTACAAGTACACCCAGCTCTCCTTGCATATTCCCCTCTCTCAGTTTATAGCCATTCAGATAATAATCTGCCTTCCTGTTTTTGCTACCAAAGTGGATAACCTCACATTTATCCACATTGTACTGCATCTGCCATGCATTAGCCCACTCACTCAACTTGTCCAAATCGCCCTGAAGCCTCTCTTCATCCTCCTCACAACTTACCATCCCACCCAGTTTTGTGTCTTCTGCAAATTTGGAGATATTACATTTATTTCCCACATCGAAATCAGTAATATATATTGTGAATAACTGGGGTACGAGCACCGATCCCTATGGTACCCAACTGGTCACTGCCTGCCATTCGGGAAAAAAAAGACCCATTTATTCCTGCTCTCGGGTTTCCTGTCTGCCAACCAATTTTCTATCTATCACAATACACTAGCACCAATCTCATGCGCTTTAATTTTACACGCTAATCTCTTATGTGGGACTTTGAAGAAAGCCTTCTGAAAGTCCAAATAAACCACATCCACTGGATCCCCCTCATCAACTCTACTGGTTACATCCTCGAAGAATTCTTGTAGATTTGTCAAGCATGATTTCCGTTTCGTAAATCCATGCTGACTCTGTCCGATTCTACCACTTTTCTACAAGTGTTCTGCTATAAAATACTTGATAGTGAACTCTAGAACTTTCCCCGCTACCGACGTCAGGCTGACTGGTCTACAATTCCCTGCTTTCTCTCAACCTCCCTGGGGTTACTTTAGCTACCCTCCAATCTGTAGGAAATGTTCCAGAATCTATAGAATCTTGGAAGATGACCACCAATACATCCATTATTTCTGGGACCGCTTCCTTCAGTACTCTGAGATGTAGATTATCAGGCCCTGGGAATTTATCGGCCTTCAATACCATCAATTTCCCCAACACCATTTCTCTACTAATACAGATTTCCTTAACTTACTCTCTCTCACTAAACCCCGTGTTCCCCAACATTTCTGATATGATATTTGTGTGCTTATTTGTGAAGCCAGAACCAAAGTATGCATTTAGTTGGTCAGCCATTTCTTTGTTCCCCCTAATTAATTCCCCTGTTTCTGACGGTAAGGGACCTACATTTGTCTTGACCAATCTTTAAATCTGTTAAATCCACTCTTGACTATTCCAATTATATCCTGGTCACCCTCCCAGTTATAAACCTCGATAAAGCACAGCCCATCTAGAACCTGCTGCCTGTAAACTAATTCACATCAAATCCTGATCACCCATCACCCCTGTGCTCACTGATCTACTTTGGCTCCGGGACCGGCAGCACCTTAAATTTAATATTTTCATTCATGTGTTTGAACCTCACCCTCAATTAGTCCCATTGCCCTGTCCATTCCCATATTGCTGCCTTCAAGTCTTTTCTTCAATTCCCATTGAAAAGAAGGCTTCTTTCCCTCTGTTTCTGTCTATGGCAGGTATTCTCAGCTTTGCAGTGTCACTGGGCCCAATGCCATGGACGTTTGGATCCATGAAATGGTATGAGCTGAGCTGCCGATCACTTCCAGTGCTCCAGGCTGGACAGGGCTCTTGTCCCTGTTCACCAAGTATGTGCTGGTAGTGTGCAGAGGGATCTGATCTGACACCAATCAGCCATTCCAGCAGCTTTGCTATACGTCTTTGATATGAAGTGATGCGGGAGGGGGTGGGGGGGGGGGGTACATTGAGCAGTGTGAGAGGTTGGTGGCGTTGAATGTATGAGATGCCATGTGGAGACGACTTCACTGACATTGACCAACAGTGTGAGCTCATTAAACTTCTTCTGGCACTGCTGCCAGGTCCTCGGGGCCAGACCTCTTGCATTGACCTCCCTGGCCACCTGCTCCCATTCCCTTCGGAAGACGTTCCTTAAGGGTCTCCGCCCCACCCCACAGAAACAGGGCCTCTCTCCTGCGGTCACCCTCCATGACTAAGGCCTCCAGCACCACAGCTGTGAACAGCAGAGCCCTCTTTCTGTCCTTGTATTCCATTTACCTCGTCTCCAATTGCAGCATTCACAGTCAGCAGCAGCAGCCTTCTGTGATTCAGTACAGCTTCCCTTTAAGAGGGACAGACTACCTTTAAGAGCTGAATCCTGGCTGAAGCACGTGCCAGACTCACACACAGTTAGGTCCCTGTTAAGCTTGCAGATAGACAGCAGTGCGGGTCACCCTGGGCAGCACGTAGAATTCATGAAAATGAGGAGACAGCAGGAAGCTTGTGTGTCACCTGCCTCAACAGGAACGGGCACGGGCAGATCACGAATCACAATCCCTACCCCTGAAAACTGGTACAAACGTCTCTTCCACTCTGTCTCTATTTTCCTTCCCCTCTTTCACCCTTTCTCCCTCTCTCTCTGTGTCTCTTGTTCATATAATCAGAGATTGATGCAGCACAGAATGAGGCTATTCGGTCCGTTCTGTCAGTACTGTCTCTTTGAAAGAGATGTCTAATTAGTTCCACTCCCTCCTCTTTCCCCAGACTCCTATTGTTTTTTTTTCCTTGTCAAGTTTTTGTTAAATTCCCTTTTGAAAGATATCATTGAATCTTCTTCTACCATGATTTCAGGCAGTCAAATCCAGATCACAACCATAGAACGATAGGCCCAAATATCCGTGGAAAGGTTACGGCACAGAATAAGGTTATTCAGCCCATCGTGTCTCTGCTGGCTGAAAAAAACTAGTCGCCCAATCTAATCCCATCTTCCAGCCGCTGGTCCATGGCCTTGCCAGTTACAGCACCTCAGGTGTAGGTCCAGGTACCTTTTAAAATAATTGATGGCTTCTGGCTCCATCACCATTCCTGGCATTGAATTTCAGACACCCACCACCCTCTGGGTGAAAAGGTTTTCCCTCATGTCCCCTCTGATCCGTCTACCAATCACTTTGAAACTGTGCCCACTGGTAACTGACCTCTCTGCTAGGGGAAACATGTCCTTCCTGGCTACTCTGCCTGGGCCCCTCATAATTTTGTACACCTTAATTAAGTCACACTCAGTCTCCTCTATTCTAAAGAAAACAATCTTAGCCTATCCAATCTTTCATCATGGATGCAATGTTCCATCACTGGCAACATTCTTGAAAATATTCTCTGTACTCTCTCCAAAGCAATTATGTCCTTCCTGTAACAAAAACAAGAAATGCTGGATTCACTCAGCAGGTCTGGCAGCATCTGTGGAAAGAGAAGCAGAGTTAACGTTTCGGGTCAGTGACCCTTCTTCGGAACTGACAAATATTAGAAAAGTCACAGATTATAAACAAGTGAGGTGGGGGTTGGGCAAGAGATAACAAAGGAGAAGGTGCAGATTGGACCAGGCCACATAGCTGACCAAAAGGTCACAGAGCAAAGGTAAACAATATGTTAATGGTGTTTTGAAAGACAAAGCATTAGTACAGATTAGGTGTGAATATACTGAATATAGAACATCAGCAAGTGCAAACCTGAAGAAAAACAACCTGAAAAAAACAGTGGGTAAGCAAACTGAACAAACTAAGATGAAATGAAATAAATGCAAAAAATGTAAAAAGGAATGCAAAAAAAAAGGAAGAAAAAATAACTAAAAATGACTAAAAATGAAAGTAAAGTGGGGGGCTGTCATGCTCTGAAATTATTGAACTCAATGTTCAATCCGGCAGGCTGTAGTGTGCCTAATCGGTAGATGAGATGCTTTTCCTCGAGCTTGCGTTGATGTTCACTGGAACACTGCAGCAATCCCAGGACAGAGATGTGAGCATGAGAGCAGGGGGGAGTGTTGAAATGGCAAGCAACCGGAAGCTCAGGGTCCTGCTTGCGGACTGAGCGGAGATGTTCCGCAAAGCGGTCACCCAGTCTGCGCTTGGTCTCCCCAATGTAGAGGAGACCACACTGTGAGCAGCGAATACAGTATACTACATTGAAAGAAGTACAAGTAAATCGCTGCTTTACCTGAAAGGAGTGTTTGGGGCCTGGGATAGTGAGGAGAGAGGAGGTAAATGCGCAGGTATTACACCTCCTGCGATTGCAAGGGAAGGTGCCCTGGGACGGGGACGAGGTGGTGGGGGTAATGGAGGAGTGGACCAGGGTGTCGCGGAGGGAACGATCCCTTCGGAATGCTGACAGGGGAAGATGCGACTGGTAGTGGCATCACGCTGGAGGTGGCGAAAATGGCGGAGGATGATCCTTTGGATATGGAGGCTGGTGGGATGAAAAGTGAGGACAAGGGGAACCCTGTCACTGTTCTGGGAGGGAGGGGAAGGGGTGAGGGTAGAGGTGCGGGGAATGGGTCGGACACGGTTGAGGGCCCTGTCAACCACAGTGGGGGAAATACTCGGTTGAGGAAAAAGGAGGTCATATCAGAAGCACCGTCATGGAAGGTAGCATCATCAGAGCAGATGCGTCGGAGACGGAGAAACTGGGAGAATGGAATGGAGTCCTTACAGGAGGTAGGGTGTGAAGAAGTGTAGTCGAGGTAGCTGTGGGAGTCAGTGGGCTTATAATGGATATTGGTAGACAACCTATCCCCAGAGATGGAGACAGAGAAGTCGAGGAAGGGAAGGGAAGTGTCAGAGATGGACCATGTAAAGGTGAGAGAAGGGTGGAAATTGGAAGCAAAGTTGATAAAGTTTTCGAGTTCGGGGCGGGAGCAGGAAACGGCACCGATACAGTCATCAATGTACCGGAAAAAGAGTTGGGGGAGGGGGCCTGAGTAGGACTGGAACAAAGAATGCTCGACATATCCCACAAAAAGACAGGCATAACTAGGACCCATGCGGGTACCCATAGCGACACCTTTTACTTGAAGGAAGTGCGTGGAGTTGAAGGAGAAGTTGTTCAATGTGAGAACAAGTTCAGCCAGGCGGAGGAGGGTGGTGGTGGATGGGGACTGGTTGGGCCTCTGTTACAGGAAGAAGCGGAGAGCCCTCAAACCATCCTGGTGGGGGATGGAGGTGTAGAGCGATTGGACGTCCATAGTGAAGAGGAGGCGGTTGGGACCAGGAAACTGGAAATTGTCAAAATGACGTAGGGCGTCAGAAGAGTCACGGATGCAGGTGGGAAGAGACTGCACCAGCGGAGAAAAGATAGAGTCTAGATAGGAAGAAATAAGTTCAGTTGGGCAGGAGCAGGCTGACACAATGGGTCTGCCGGGACAGTCCCGTTTGTGGATTTTGGGAAGGAGATAGAAGCGGGCTGTCCGGGGTTGCGGGACTATGAGGTTGGAAGCTGTAGAGGGAAGATCTCCAGAGGAGATGAGGTCAGTGACAGTCCTTTGGACGGTGGCTTGATGTTCGGTGGTGGGGTCATGGTCCAGAGGGAGGTAGGAAGAGGTGTCTGTGAGTTGGCGTTGAGCTTCTGCAAGGTAGAGGTCGGTACGCCATACAACAACAGCACCACCCTTGTCTGCAGGTTTGATGACCATGTCGGGGTTAGACCTGAGAGAACGGAGTGCCTCAAGTTCAGAGGGGGACAGGTTAGAGTGAGTGAGGGGGGCAGAGAAATTGAGACGACCAATGTCTCGCCGACAGTTTTCAATGAAGAGATCAAGAGCGGGTAAGAGGCCAGGGTGAGGGGTCCAGGTAGAGGGAGAATGCTGGAGGCGGGTGAATGGGTCTGCTGGTCGGGGGGAGGACTCCTGGTCAAAGAAGTGAGCCCGGAGGCGGAGGCGACGGAAGAAGAGCGCAACGTCATGCCGAGCGCGAAATTCATTGAGGTGGGGGCGTAAGGGGATAAAACTGAGTCCTTTGCTGAGTACAGAACGCTCAGCATCAGAGAGGGGGAGGTCAGAGGGTATAGTGAATACACGGCAAGGGGTCAGATCAGAAGGGGTGGGGTCAGAGGGAAGTGAAGCAGAAGGAGGATCTGGAGGGGCATTAGTCCCCATCAGCTGCTGGAGCTTGCGTTCCTTAACACCTGAAAGGAAAAAAAAAAGTTTTTTGTTAATGCGTCGGATGAGACGTAAGATGAGATGAAACTGCGGAGTAGAACAGATTTGAGATAAGGTGAGACGGTGCTGCTGGAGAGAGAGGTCCAGTGTGTGCATATGGCGGCGCATAGCACTGAGTGTAGATCTCAGGATGTCCTTCCTGTAATGTGCTGACCAGAACAATACACAATACTCCAGCTGTGGCCTAACCAGTGTTTTATACAATTCCAGCATTACGTCCCTACTTTTGTATTCTATATATCGGCCAGTAAAAGAAAGCATTCCATATGCCTTCTTCACCTCTCTGTCTACCTGTCCTGCCACCTTCCAGGACCTGTGGACATAAATTCCAAGGTCTCTAACTTCTTCTACCCCTTTCACTATCATCCTGTCTGTTGTGTATTCCCTCTCTTTATTTGCCCTTCCCAAGTGCATTACATCACAGTTCCCCAGATTGACTTCCATTTGCCACTTTTCCATCCACTCAACCAAACCATTTAAACCATTGATATCATTCTGGAGTCTACAGTTATCTTCTTCACTATTAACTACAAGACCAATTTTTGTGTCATCAGCAAATTTTCCAATCATACCTCCCGGATTTAAGTCCAAATCATTAATATGCATCACAAATTGCAATGGACCCAACACTGAGACCTGTGGAACGCCACTGGAGACCGCTTTCCATTCGCAAAAAACATCTGTCGACCATTACCTTTTGTTTCCTGACATTGATCCAATTTTGGATCCAACTTGACACATTCCCCTGTATCTCATAAGCTTTTACTTTTCTGAAGAGTCTGCCACGTGGGACTTTACTAAAATCCATGTCGACCACATCCACTGCACTACCTTTATCAATCCTTCTTGCTACTTCCTCACAAAACTTAATTATGTGAGTAAGGCAAGACCTTCCATTAACAAATCCATGCTGACTATCCCAGATTAATCTTTGCCTTTCTAAGTGACAGTTTATCGTAGCTCTGAGAATTGATTCTAATAATTTGCCCACCGATATCCGACTAAAGGCCTGCTCGGGTCTGGAAATAAAACCCGACCGAACCCGACAGAACAACATCGGACCCGAGTCCGAGCCCGCCCGAGCCTGACCCGACCATATTGCACTCACTGTACTTAGCATTTTTGGATGGAATGTAAGGAAGCTGCAGCATGAGCGCGGTGACATCATAGAAACACTCACTTGCTCACTGCGCAGACTCACAGTCTGTTGAGTCCAGATGCACGTTTCCCTCCTTGACGTCCCAGACTCCCAGCTCAGGCAGGCTTTTAAAATGTTGATGCTTACTTACTCTACTTCCCTTTTTCTCACAGCCGATCCAAATGTAGTACTGTGTGTGTCCGACCCAACCCAAGACCGAAAGCCGGATCCGGAAGAGCGATCCGATCCGTCCCGAACCCGACATATGTCGTCGGGTCTTGTCCGGTTTTGGTCGGGGAGCTGGCCTTGAGCTCAGACTGAAACGCCTATAATTATTTGGCTTATCCTTGGCACCATTTTTAAACATTGGTACTACGTTCACAGACCTCCAATGGTCTGGTACCTCTCCTGTATCTAGTGAGAATCTGAAGATGATCCTCGGAGCATCTACTATTTCCTCCCTGGCTTCCTTTAATAGCCTGGGATACAATTCATCTGGTCCTGGCGATTTATCCCCTTTCAAGGATGTCAGACCCTCTAGTCCTTCCTCTCTCATTGTGCTTATCATATCTAATATTTCACAGACCTCCTCTTTAACTATAATGTCTGCATCATCTCTCTCCTTTGTGAAGACAGAGACTCAGTAAGGACCCTGCCCACATCTTCTGCATCCACGCATAAACTACCTTGTACATCTCTGATATACCCTCTCCTTTCCTTAGTTATCCTTTTATTCCTAATGTACTGATAAACCATCTTTGGGTTTTCCTTGATTCTACCTGCCAATATTTTTTGACGTCCTCTCTTTGCTTTTCTAATTACCTTTTTTACTTCACCCCTGCACATTCTTTACTCCTCTCGGCTTTCTAAAGTAGTGTTTGTTTGTGACTGTCAGAAGCTTCGTTTATTCTGATTTATCTTACCCTGTATGTTTCCAGATAACCGGGGGCTCTAAATTTGACAACACACTGTGCAAGAAAATTCTCTTCATTTTGCCTCTGATTCTTTGCCAATTACCTTAAATCTGCATAATTTTAATGATGTTGTGAGCACAGTCCTAGCAAATACAGACCAGTTAGTTTAACATCAGTGGTGGGTCATGTTTTACAAACAATAATTGGAGAAGAAATCAACAGAAACTTGGAGAGGTTTGAGTTAATGATGGATGGCAAGCACGTATTTGGAGGAACATAAGAGCAGGAGTAGACCATTCAGCCCATCGACCCTGCTCCGTCATTCAATTAGATCATGTCTGATCATCTACCACAATGTCACTTTCCCATGCTATCCCTTGATGCCATTTGTCTCCTGAAATCCATTGATTTCAGTCTTGAACATGCTCAGTGTTGATCTTCCACAGCCTCTGTGTTGGTGAATTCCAAAGATTTACCTCCCTCTGAGTGAAGAAATTTTTCTTCATATCAGTCTTAAATTGCTTACCCCTTATTCTGAGATTATGTCCCCTGGTTCAAGACTCACCACCCAGGGGAAACATCCGATCTGCATCCACCCCGTCACCCCCTGTAAAAATGTTGTATGAGATCACTTCTCATTTTTTGAAACCCGGGAGAATACAGGCCCAGTTTTCTCAATCTCTTCTCATCCGACAATCCTGCCATCCCAGGGATTGCCTGCTGAACCTCAGTTTCACTACCTGCATGGCAAATATATCCTTCTTGAGACAAGGAGACCAAGACTGTACACAATACTCCGGGTGCAGTCTCACCAAAGTTGTATACAATTGCAGCCAGACATCTTTACTCCTGTACTCAAAACCCCTTGAGATGGAGGCCAACATACCATTTGCCTTCCAAACTGATTGGAGCATCTGCACACTGGCCTTTATTGACTCATGAACAAGGAGACCCACGTCCCTTTGGAAATCAACACTTCCCAACTTCTCACCAGTCAAAAAATATACTGTCTTTCTGTTTTTGTTTTACTGTAGTGGATCACTTGATACTTATTCATATTATATTTCAGCTGCCATATTCTTGCCCATTCTCTTCGCCAGCCAAATCCGCTTGAAGCCTCCTTGCATCCTCCTCACAACTAGCTTTCCCACCTAGTTTTGTATGATCAGCAAATTTGTAAATATTATCATTTGGTCCCCACATCCAAATCATCTATATAGATTATGAACAGCTGTGGCCCTAGTACTGATCCTTGTGGTATCCCCACTCAGAACAGTCTGCCATCCTAAGAATGACCCGTTTATTCCCATTCTCTCTTTTCTGCATGTTAACCAATCAATCCATGCCAGCATATTACCCCAATCACATGTGCTGTAATTTTGTTTACTAACCTCCTGTGTGGGATCTTATCAAAAGTCTTCTGCAAATCCAAATACACCACATCCACTGGTTCTCCTTTAGTAATGCTGCAAGTAATATCCTCAAAAAACTTCAACAGATTTGTTACACATGATACCCCTTTCATAATTCCCCTTTGACTCCGCCAATTTTATCATTATGTTCTAAGTTCTAGTTATCACATCCTTTACAATAGATTCTAAGATTTTTCCTATTACCGACGTTAAACTGACAGGTGTGTAGTTCTCATTCTCCATCTCCCACCCTTCTTAAATAGTAAGGTTACATTTGCTACTTTCCAGTCTTTAGGATCTCTCCCAGAATCTATAGAAGATTGAAAGATACCAACCAATACATCCACGATCCCGATTGCCACCAGTTGTTGGCAAAATGCTGGGACTCTATTCTAGAAGATGTGATAAATGGACAGTTGGATAATAATCTGTTTGGGCATCATAAACATGGATTTATGAATGAGAAATCATCATTGACGAACCTGTTGTACTTTTATTGAGTATGGTTACTAACAAGTTTGATAAAGGGGAGTCGGTGGACGTGTGAAACTTGGATTTTCAGAAGGTTTTTGATAAAGTCCCCCACAGGAGGTTGGTTAGCAACATTGAAGTACAAGGGATAGGAGGTAAATACTGGCATGGATTAAAGATTGGTTAACAGGCAGAAAACAGAGAGTAGGAAGAAACGGGTCATTCGCACTTTGGCAGGCTGTGACTGGTTGGGTACCGCAAGGATCAGTACTTGGGCCCCAGCTGTTAACAATATATGTCAATGATTTGGATGTGGGAACCAAATGTAGTATTTACAAGTTCTCAGATGACACAAAACTAGGTGGGAATGTATATTGTGAGGTCGATGCAATGCATCTTCAAGGGGATTTGGACAGACATAGTGACTGGGCAAGAACATGGCAAATGGAATGTAATATGGGCAAATATGAGGTTATCCACTTTGGTAAGAGGAACAGATGTGCAGAGCATTTCTTAAATAGTAAAAAAAATCGGAAGTGTAGATGTACAAACGGACCCGGGTGTCAGTAAATCACTGAAAACTAACATGCAGTGCAGCAAGCAATTAGGAAGGCTAATGTTCTGTTAGCCTTTATCACAAGATGATTTGAGTACAGGAGTTGTGAAGTCTTACTTCATGTGTATAGAACCTTGCTTAGACCACACCTGGAATATTGTGTGCAGTTTGGGTCCCCTAACCTTTGGAAGGATATTATTGCCATAGTGGGAGTGCAATGAAGGTTCACCAGACTTGTTCCCGGGATGGCGGGACTGTTCTATGAAGAGGGATTGGGGAAACTGGGCCGGTATTCTAGAGAGTCTCAAAGAAAGTGTCGGGATCTCATTGAAACGTACGAAATAATTAAAGGGATAGACAGCGTCGATGCATGTACGAAATTTCCCCTGGTTGCGGAGTCCAGAACTAATGGTTACAATTTCAAAATAAGGAGGAAGCCACTTAGGACAGAGATGAGGAGAAAACTTTGACTCAGAGGTTTCTGAATCTTTGGAATTCTGCATCACAGACGGATGTGGAATCTCAGTCGGTGAGTATGTTTAAAGTATAGATTGACAGATTTCTAACGACAAATGACAAAAAATGGGATATGGAGATTATGTGTGAAAAAGGCATTGAAGTGGATGATCAGCCATGGTCATATTGAATGGTGGAGCAGCCTCGATGGGCTGAATGGCCTACTCCTGCTCCTATGTCCCGATGTTCGGAAGCTGCTTAACACTTTCAAACTCGAGGTCAGTTTAGTCAGGCTGCTTTCTGAGGGTTTGGAATGTTTGACGGTACACATCCAGTACTATTTCATGTACAAACAGGATAGCAATTTTAGTCATCTCATAATCTGATGAACTTTCATCTGGCAATAGTGAATTAATCTCATGGGATTTTCCTGTTACTTTGTTTTGTAAAAACAGTGTCCAGCTCTCTGACGGCCATTTCAGTTGCTTTACAAGCTTTTCACAAGTGTCGAAAGATTCTGCCACATCCTCCTCATTGAACTTTGTCATGAACTGGGAGAACTTTAAGAGCTCAGTACATGGTCCTGAGCTAGGGGTAGCTCCCTCACTAGCTGTGCCTTCACTGGGTGTATGGGTCTTCCTCTAGTTGTTTGAGCCGCCTTACCTCCCTTTCCTCCTTCTCCTTCTGGAACACTCTGACTTTTTCCCTTTCGTGACACTCACTCTGTTCTTTCTCGCTCTCTCTGGAATTCTAATTCTAGTCTACTCTGTTCTAGTTCTACCTTAGCTAACATTACTCTATCTGTTAGTAATTCTAACCCTGTTTGAGTCTACAGCTTTAAGTGAAATATGGTTGGCCAAATGTCTTAGGATTTCGGGTTTCCTACCTTTTGGACAGAGAGTAATCCCTTACTGTCTAGCTACATTACTCAACTTTTCAACAGACAGGCGTTTTGACCTGTACCAAGTTATTTAACTCTGTATGCAATTCCTTTCTTGGGAATGTAACTCACTTAGTAAGAAAGGGAGGGAAACAGGAAACTACAGGCAAGTTAGCATCACATCTGTCTGAGGTAAAATGTTAGAAGCTATTATTAAAACAGTGTAGCCGGCACTTAGAAAAATTCAACGTAATCAGGCAGAATCAAAATGGTTTTATGAAAAGGAAATCATGTTTAATCAATTTGTTGGAGTTCCTTGAAGAGGTAACATGTGCTGTGGAGAAAGGGGAACCGGTGGATGTACTGTACATAGATTTCCAGGATGCAATAGATAAGGTGCCATATCAAAGGTTTTGTGAAAATAAAAGCTCATGATGAAAGGGGTAACATGTTGGCATGGATAGAAGATTGGTTAGCTAACAGAAAACAAGCAGTAGGCATAAATGGGTCATTTGTGGTTGGCAAGATGTAACGAGTGGTGTGCCACAGGGATCAGTACTGGGACCTCAACTTTTTACAGTTTATATAAATGACTTGGATGAAGAGACCGAAGGCATGGTTGCTAAATTTGCTGATGACACAAATATGAGTAAGAAAGTAACATGTGACGGGGACATAAGGAGGCTGTAAATGAATATAGATAGGTTAAGTGTGTGCGTAAAGACCTGGGAAATGGAGTATAATGTGGGAAATTGGGAAATTGTCCATTTTGGCAGGAATTATACTAAAAAGAAGCATATTATCTAATGGTGAGAGATTGCAGAGCTCTGAGATACAGAGGGATCTGGGTGTCCGTGTGCATGAATCACAAAAGGTTAGTATGCATGTTCAGAAAGTAATTAGGAAAGGTAATAGAATGTTATCGGTTTATCGTAAGGGTAATTGAATACAAAAGTAGGGATGTTATGCTTCAGCTATAGAGGGCATTGGTGAGACCACATCTGGAGTACTGTGTACATTACTGGTCTCCTGATTTAAGGAAGGATGTAAATGCATTGGAAGCAATTCAGAAAAGGTTTACCAGACTAATACCTGGAATGGGTGAGCTGTCTTATGAGGAAATATTGGACAGGCTCGGCTTATATCCACTGGAATTTAGAAGGGTAAGTGGCGACTTGATTTGAACATCTAAGATCATGAGCGGTCTTGACAGGTTGCATGTGGAAAGATGTGTGTATCTGGGTGTATCTAGAATTAGGGGTCACTATTTAAAAATGAGGGCTCGCCCATTTAAAACAGAGATGAGGAGATTTTTTTTTCTCTGAGGGTTGTGAGCCTTTGGAATTCTCTTCCTCAAAAGGCAGTGGAAGAGACTCTTTAAGTGCGTGTAAGGCAGAGATAGATAGATTCTTGATAAGCAAGGGGGTGAAAGATTATCCAGGGTAGGTGGTAAGGTGGAGTTGAGGTTTCAATCAGATTGGTCATGATCTTCCTGAATGGCAGAGCAGTCTTGAGGGACCGAGTTGCCTACACCTGCTCCTAATTCATATGTTCATATGTTCGTATGCTCTGTCTTCGAACGTGGGCATTTCAGTGTTCCAGCTGTGAAAACAACAATAAAGCCTGCATTGACATTTTAAATTTAGTCTACATCAACGCCAGGAGTATCCGTAATAAGGTGGGTGAGCTTGCAGCATGGGTTGGTACCTGGGATCTCGATGTAGTGGCCATTACGGAGACATGGGGAGAGCAGGGGCAGGAATGGATGTTGCAGGTTCCGGGATTTGGATGTTTCAGTCCGAACAGAGAAGATGGTAAAAGAGGAGGGGGTGTGGCATTGTTAATCAAGGAGAGTATTACAGCGGCAGAAAGGACGTTTGAGGACTTGTCTACTGAGGTAGTATGGGCCGAGGTTAGAAACAGGAGAGGAGAGGTAACCATGTTGGGAGTCTTCTATGGACCTCCGAATAGTTCCAGAGATGTAGAGGAAAGGATAGCGAAGATGATTCTCGACAGGGGCGAGAGTAACAGGGTAGTTGTTATGGGGGACTTTAACTTTCCAAATATTGACTGGAAATACTATAGTTCGAGTACTTTAGATGGGTCAGTTTTTGTCCAGTGTGTGCAGGAGGGTTTTCTGACACAGTATGCAGACAGGCCAACCAGGGGCGATGCCACATTGGATTTGGTACTGGGTAATGAACCTGGCCAGGTGTTAGATTTAGATGTAGGTGAGCACTTTGGTGATAGTGATCACAATTCGGTTAGGTTTACCTTTGCGATGGGCAGGGACAGGTATATACCGCAGGGCAAGAATTATAGCTGGGGGAAAGGAAATTATGATGCGATTAGGCAAGATTTAGGATGCGTAGGATAGGGAAGGAAACTGCAGGGGATGGGCACAATCGAAATGTGGCGCTTATTCCAGGAGTAGCTACTGCGTGTCCTTGATAAGTATGTACCTGTCAGGCAGGGAGGAAGTTGTCGAGCGAGGGGGCCGTGGTTTACTAAAGAAGTTGAAGCGCTTGTCAAAAGGAAGAAGAAGGCTTATGTTAGGATGAGACGTGAAGGCTCAGTTAGGGCGCTTGAGAGTTACAAGCTCGCCAGGAAGGATCTAAAGGTAGAGCTAAGAAGAGCAAGGAGAGGAAACGAGAAGTCACTGGCGGATTGCATCAAGGAAAACCCTAAGGCTTTCTATATGCAAATCAGGAATAAAAGAATGTCTAGAGTGAGATTAGGGCCAATCAAGGATAGTAGTGGGAAGTTGTGTGTTGAATCAGAGGAGATAGGGGAAGTGTTAAATGAATATTTTTCGTCAGTATTTACAGTAAAGAAAGAAAATGTTGTCGTGGAGAATACTGAGATTCAGACTACTAGGCTAGATGGGATTGAAGTTCACAAGGAGGATCTGTTAGCAATTTTGGAAAGTGTAAAAATAGGTAAATCCCCTGGGCCAGATGGGATTTATCCTTGGATTCTCTGGGAAGCCAGGGAGGAGATTGCAGAGCCTTTGTCCTTGATCTTTATGTCGTCATTTTCGACAGGAATAGTGCCGGAAGACTGGAGGATAGCAAATGTTGTCCCCTTGTTCAAGAAGGGGAGTAGAGACAGCCCTGGTAATTATAGACCTGTGAGCCTAACTTCGGTTGTGGGTAAAATGTTGGAAAAGGTTATAAGAGACAGGATTTATAATCATCTTGAAAAGAATAAGTTGATTAGAGATAGTCAGCACGGTTTTGTGAAGGGTAGGTCGTGCCTCACAAACCTTATTGAGTTTTTCGAGAAGGTGACCAAACAGGTGGATGAGGGTAAAGCCGTGGATGTGGTGTATATGGATTTCAGTAAGGCGTTTGATAAGGTTCCCCATGGTAGGCTATTGCAGAAACTACGGAAGTATGGGGTTGAAGGTGATTTAGAGCTTTGGATCAGACATTGGCTAGCTGAAAGTAGACAGAGGGTGGTGGTTGATGGCAAATGTTCATCCTGGAGTTTAGTTACCAGTGGTGTACCGCAAGGTTCTGTTTTGGGGCCACTGCTGTTTGTCATTTTTATAAATGACCTGGAAGAGAGTGTAGAAGGGTGGGTTAGTAAATTTGCGGATGACACGAAGGTCGGTGGAGTTGTGGATAGTGCCGAAGGATGTTGTAGGGTACAGAGGGACATAGATAGGCTGCAGAGCTGGGCTGAGAGATGGCAAATTGAGTTTAATGCGGAAAAGTGTGAGGTGATTCACTTTGGAAGGAGTAACAGAAATGCAGAGTACTGGGCTAATGGGAAGATTCTTGGTAGTGTAGATGAGCAGAGAGATCTTGGTGTCCAGGTACATAAATCCCTGAAAGTTGCTACCCAGGTTAATAGGGCTGTTAAGAAGGCATATGGTGTATTAGCTTTCATTAGTAGGGGGATCGTGTTTTGGAGCCACGAGGTCATGCTGCAGCTGTGCAAAACTCTGGTGAGACCGCACCTGGAGTATTGCGTGCAGTTCTGGTCACTGCATTATAGAAAGGATGTGGAAGCTTTGGAAAGGGTGCAGAGGAGATTTGCTAGGATGTTGCCTTGTATGGAGGGTTGGTCTTACGAGGAAAGGCTGAGGGACTTGTGGTTGTTTTCGTTGGAGAGAAGGAGGAGGAGAGGTGACTTAATAGAGACATATAAGATAATCAGAGGGTTAGATAGGGTGGATAGTGAGAGTCTTTTTCCTCGGATGGTGATGACAAACACGAGGGGACAGAGCTTTAAGTTGAGGGGTGATAGATATAGGACAGATGTCAGAGGTAGTTTCTTTACTCAGAGAGTAGTAGGGGTGTGGAACGCCCTGCCTGCAACAGTAGTAGACTCACCAACTTCAACTGCATTTAAATGGTCATTGGATAGACATATGGATGAAAATGGAATAGTGTAGGTCAGATGATTCCACAGGTCGGCGCAACATCGAGGGCTGAAGAGCCTGTACTGCGCTGTAATGTTCTAATTCTAATTCTAAAAAAAAAGTTTTTACTCAGGAGCAATTGTTTTTCCCTACTTCCGATTTCTCATTTGTTGTTGGTTTACGATCACTCGAATCTCCAGATTTCTGTGACAGCCAGGTGAGGAGGGGTCCCAGGCTCCCCTCTTGTCTTATATCTTATTTCACCACAACAGAGTTTATTCCTTTTTAGCAGTGGACATGCTGACCAACTCAGTGAGTTTTTTACCTTCTATCTTTATTGAGATCGTGAAAGAGCCAATAGGACAGGTTTTCTTGAGTTTAAGCAAGAGGTGAGTTTATTATACTTAACGATCTAAGTTGTATCTAAATAAAATAATAAAAATATACGCAACACATTCACGCACGCACTCACACGAGAATCACACACAAATAAATTAGAGTGAGAAATAAATGTGTGATGGATTAGTGTCCAGAATAAATAAATTTTAAAGAAAAACATCTGTGAAGTTGAATAATTCTCTGGTCTGCATTTTTCCACCTTTAGTTATGCGTTTCATGTCATCTGCAAGAGCTGAAATTATGTTTTTTTTTACGGATACGTTTGTGTCAGTTATATATCTATCTATATGCCAGGAACGGCACTGGTTCTAATACCGACTCCTGAGAAACAGCACTGCATACTCCCCCTCCCCCAGTCTGAACAATGTCTGTTCACCACTTCTCTCTGCTTTCTGTCCCTGAGTCAGTATGATATCCACACTGTCACTGTCACATTAGTCCATATGTTCCATTTTTCATAACAAGTCTATGAAATGTCATTTGATCACCGGCCTTTTGAAATTCTGTGCACATAACACAAAACATGTTATCCTCATCAACACTCACAGTTATGTCATCAACGAACTTGATCAGGATTATCAGACATGATTTTCCATTAACCTATCCGTGCTGTTTGTTATTTATTATCCCATGTTTTTCCAAGAAAGATATATTTTTGTGCTGGGTTCTGGCCTCCAGTAATTTCCAACCACTGACATTAGACTGACTGGTCAGTAGTTGCAGGATTTATCTAATCACTCCTTTTGTAACAGGGAGTAACATTTACAGCCCTCCAGTCCTCTATCATGACTCCCATATCCAAAGAGGATTGGAAGACTCTGGCCAGTGCCTCTGCTATTTCCACCATTCCTTCCCTCAGCAACCGTCTCCATTGTTTTATCAATCACTGCATAGGGTTCAGTTTTCCGAATCAGTCTATTGAATGTAACTTGATCAAACACCTTTTGAAAGTCTATAAATATAACTTAAATCACACCACCCTCATCAACCCTCTCCATTGTTTTATCAAAGAACACCATCATGTTTACCTCACCACCACCTCTCTCCTCCCCTCCACTGCTGTTAAATTATCCAAAAGCTTATCCGACAACCAGCACTGGATGAGCAGAAATTTCCTCCAATTAAATATTGTGAAGATTGAAGCCATTGTTTTCCCTGCCCAGTCCAAATCTGTTCCCTTGTTATTGATTCCATCCCTCTCCCTGGTAACAGTCTCAGATTCAGACAGTCTGTTTGCAACCTTGGTGTAATATTCGGGACAACATTAATAGGCACATGGACAAATGTGGATTAATTAAGGAAAACCAGCACGGATTTGTTATGGGAAAATGGTGTTTAACAACCTGGCTGGAGTTTTTTGAAGTGGTAAAAAGGAAGCTTGATGAGGACAATGCTGTTGATGTGGTTTAAATGGAATTCCAAAAAGCATTTGATAAAGTGGCACACAACAGACTTGTGAGCAAAGTTATAGCTCATCGAATAATAAAGGACAGTAGCAACATGAAACTAAACTGGTTGAGTGACAGGCAACAGAGATTAGTGATTAATGGATGCTTTTCGGGTTGGAGAAAAGTTTGTAGTGGAATCAAAACAAAATACTGCAGATGCTGGAAATCTGAAATAGAATCAGAAAGTGCTGGAAATACTCAGCAGTGTCTGTGGAGAGAGAAATAGAGTTAATGTTCCAGGCTTGTGACCTTTCATCAGAACTGGATTAGTTTAGAAATGTAATAGGTTTTAAGCAAGTGAAGCGGGAGTGGAGGGTGTAAACACAAGGACACAAATGTAGTCATGAGAGCGGGGGTGGGGGATAGAGTGTGTTGAAATGACAAGCGAGTGGAAGCTCGGGGTCATGCTTTTGGACTGAGCGGAGGTGTTCCACAAAGCAGTCACCCAATCTGTGTTTGACCTGCTGTGGTGTTCCAGTGAACATCAACGCCAGCTCGAGGAACAGCACCTCATTGTCCGAATAGGCACTCGACAGACTTCAGGACTGAACATTGAGTTCAATAATTTCAGAGCATTCAGAGCAGGTCCATTTTTATTATTTGTTTTATCAGTTTGTTACCATGTGCCAGACTTAAACTGGGATTTTTATATTGGTGCTTTTAGCTCGTGCTGTTCTTTATTCTGTCATTTAACACCTGCTCTGCACTAATGCTTTGTCTTTCACCACACCATGAGGACACTCTCTTTGCCTTTGCCCCACGGCCTCCTGGTCAGTGAATCTCTCTGACCCTCTGTTCTATCAACACCCCTTCTGATCCATTTTGCCCCATCCCTGCTTTATTTGCTTAAAACTTATTACATTTCTAACCTTTTCCAGTTCTGATGAAGGGTCACTGATTTGGAACATTAACTCTGCTTCTCTCTCTACTCAGATGCTGCCAGACCTGCTGAGTATTTCCAGCACGTTTCGTTTTTTATTTAAGATTTGTGGTGGAGGTCCACAGGGATCAGTGTTAGGACCCTTTCTCTTCCTGACATATATTAATGACCTGGACCTTGGTGTACAGTGCACAATTTCAAAGTTTGTAGATGATACAAAACTTGGAAGCACTATGAACTGTTGGCAGGATAGTTTAAAACTTCAAAAGGACACAGACAAGTTGGTGGAATGGGCAGACAGATGAAGTTCAATGTGGGGAAATGTGAAGTGATTCATTTCGTAGGAAGGACATGGAGAGAAAATATAGAATAAAGGTTACAATTCTAAAAGGGGTTCTGGAGCAGAGGGACCTGGATGTATATGTGCATCAGTCAGTGAAGGTGGCATGACAGGATCAGAGAGCAGTTAATAAAGCCTACAGTATCCTGTAGCATGGAATACAAGAGCAAGGAGGTTGTTTTGAACTTGTATAAGACACTAGTTCGGCCTCAGCTGCAGCGTTACGTCTAGTTCTGGGCACATTAGATAACAAGGAAACATTGGAGAGTGTGAAAAAACATTCACAAGAATAGTTCCAGAGATGACGAATATCAGTATTGAAGATAGACTGGAGAAGTTGGAACATTTTCCTTGCAGAGGAGAAGGCTGAGAGGAAATTTGAAAAAGGTCTGCAAAATTATGAGGTGTCTGGACAGAGTGGAAAGGGAAAAACTGTTCCCATTCCTGAAAGGATCGAAAACGAGAGGACAAAGAATTAAAGTAATTGGGAAAAGAAGCAGAAGTGACATGAGGAAAACATTTTCATACAGTGAGTGTTAAGGTCTGGAATGCACTGCCTGAGAGTGTGGTGGAGGCAGATTCAATCGAGGCATTCAGGAGGAAATTGGATAGTTATCTGAAAAGGAAGATTGTACAGAGTTACAGGGAGAAGGCAGGGGAGTAGCACTAGATAAATTGCTCTTTCGGAGAGCCAGTGCAGACTCGATGGACAGAATGGCCACCTTCTGTGCTGTAACAATTCTGTGACTCTGTGGCATTCGGCCACAAAATGAGCTTCCAACCTCATATTCGTGCCATCACTATGACCACCTATTTCCACCTCAATAACATCGCCCAACTTCACTCCTGTCTCAACTCATCTGCTGCTGAAGCTCTCATTCATGTTTTCATTACCTGTAGACTAGATTATTCCAAGTCATTCTCCCACATTCTACTATCTGTAAACTTGAGGTAATCTAAAACTCTGCTGCCTGTGTCTTAACTCACAACAAGTCCCATTCCCCGATCACTGACCTACATCAGCTCACTATCAAACAATGCCTTTATTTTAAAATTCTCAATCATATTTTCAAATCCGTCCATGGTCTCACCCCTCACTATCTCTGTAATCTCCTCCTGCCCGACAACCCTCTGAGATATCTCTACTCCACTAATTCTGGCCTCTTGTGCATTCCTGATATTAATTACTCCCCCATCGCTGGCCGCACCTTCAGTTGCCTCGGTCCAGAGCTCTGGAATATCCTCCCTACACAGCTCCACCTCTCCACCTCACTTTTATACTTTAAGACACTCCTTTAAAAGTTGCCTCTTTGACCAAGCTTTTGGTCTCCTAACCTAATATCTACATTTGTGGTTCAGTGTTATACTTTGTTTCATAATGCTGCTGTGAAGTACCTTAGGATAAGTTCTTGTTGAAGTTTTCCAGACATGATTTGTCATTAACATATCCGAGCTGCTTGAAATTTATTATGCTATGTTTTACCAACCAACGAATATTTCTGTCCTGGGTTGTGAAATTTCCCCACCACTGACGTCAGATGGACTGGACAGTACAGGGTTTGCTCCATCTCTCCATTTGTAACCAGGGTGTAACATTTACAACCCTCCAGTCCTCTGTCACACTCCCATATCCAAAGGAGAAATGAAAGATTCTGTCAAGTGCCTCTAGAATTTCCACCATTCCTTCCCTCAGCAATCCTTATACATCCCATTCAGACAGGGTAAATGTTCTATTTTATTGTGGTACAAAAAGAGTTGGATTGAGAGGGGTTAACTGAACCTGTTTGTTCAGTGACTGTAATTAATGTCAGTCTCCATGGACTCTAATTGTGTCACTGGAGGGTTTCCCGCTGCTATTAATAAGGGACTGCTTTCAATGCCTTATCACATAGTGTTAGCGGGAGCATCAGACCTGGCACTAACAGGGATCAGCAGCTCCAGAGAGAGGGAGAGGATAGATCAGAATGTGAGAACAATAGATTGAAATGTTCCAACAATGGATCAGAATCTGAGAACAATTGACTGGAATGTTCCAACAATGGATCAGAATCTGAGAACAATTGACTGGAATGTTACAACAATGGGTCAGAATATGAGGACAATAGATTGGAATGTTACAACAATGTGTCAGACACTGAGAACAGTAGATTGGAATGTTACAACAATGGTTCAGAATCTGGGAACAATAGACTGGAATGTTACAACAATGGGCAGGAGTTTCATTTGGGAGTTTGACCGTCTTTCTGCCAATTATGATCGGTTTCCATTAGAGTATCGGATCTATCTCGCATTGAAGATTATGCAACACATTTACTATCCCATCCTTGCTTTTATCAGTGTCCCTGGTAAGTCTCTCTATCTAGCTATGAATGTTATAAACCAAGTTTAGCAACATTGTCATTTACTCTGCCCTCCTTGTTACTTTGTTATCCCTGGCAAAACTCTATCTCCAGCTATGAGCTCTATAAACCATTGCTACTTGTATTAGAGTTCATGTAATTTACTCTACCGTGTTTTCTGCTGTTGCTTCCCCTGCGAAGTCCCTATTTCCCGCTATGTGATCTGTAAACCGCGTTTCACTGATATAATGTTCTTACAATTTTAATTTTGGGAAGAGTGGAACTCGTGCAATCGGTCTCCTTCGGAAATTCTGTCCATATCCATGAACCACGTACCCCTAACTGGCTAATGTCTGAGGTTGAACCAGACAGTTTGCATCCTATGCGTTCTATTTAACGCTGAGCTGAGTTCTGACCCCTTATTCTCTCCATCACCTGCCCTGCCTATTACCAGCTCTGTAATATCATCCGTCTGCCTCAGCTCATCTGCTATATAAACCCTCATCTGTGCCCTTGTTAACATAGAAACATATAAAATAGGAGCAGGAGTAGGCAATTCGGCCCTTCGAGCCTCCACCGCCATTCATTATGATCATGGCTGATCGTCCAACTCAGCAACCTGTTTGCGCTTTCCCACCATATCCTTTGATCTCTTTCATCCTAAGAGCTATATCTAGCTCCTTCTTGAAAACATGCAATGTTTTGGCCTCAACTGTTTCCTGTGGCAGCGAATTCCACTGACTCATCACTCTCTGGCTGTAGAGATTTCGCATCTCAGTCCTGAAAGGTTTACCCTGTATCATTAGACTATGACCACTGGTTATGGACTCCACCAAAATCGGGGACATCCTTCCTGTATCTGTTCTGTCAAGTCCTGTTAGAATTTTATAGGTTCCTATGAGATCCCCCATCATTCTTCTGAATTACAGCGAACATAATCCTAACCGACTCAATCTCTACTCATACGTCAATCCAGCCATCTAGGGAATCAGTCTGGTAAACCTACAGCAAGAACATCCTTCCTTAGATAGGGAGACCAAAACTGCACACAGTATTCCAGGTGTGGCCTCACCAAGGCCCTGAATAATTGCAACAAGACATCCCTGCTCCTGTACTCGAATCAGCTCGCTGTGAAGGCCAACATACCATTTACCTTCTTTACTGTCCTTTGCACCTGCATTCTTGCCTTCAGTGACTGGTGTACGAGAACACCCAGCTCTCCTTGCATATTCCCCTCTCTCAGTTCATAGCCATTCAGATAATAATCTGCCTTCCTGCTTTTGCTACCAAAGTGATTAACATCACATTTATCCACATTATACTGCAGCTGCTATGCATTAGCACACTCACTCAATTTGTCCAAATCACCCTGAAGCCTCTCTGCATCCTCCTCACAACTCACCCTCCCACCCTGTTTTGTGTCATCTGCAAATTTGGAGATATTACATTTAGTTCCCTCATCGAAATCAGTAAGATATATTGTGAATAGCTGGGGTCCTATCACCAATCCCTATGGTACCCCACTAGTGACTGACTGCCATTCGGGAAAAAATACCCATTTATTCCTACTCTCGGGTTTCCTGTCTGCCAACCAATTTTCTATCTATCACAATACACTAGCACCAATCTCATGCGCTTTAATTTTACACGCTAATCTGTTATGTGGGACTTTGACGAAAGCCTTCTGAAAGTCCAAATAAACCACATCCACTGGCTCCCCCTCATCAACTCTACTGGTTACATCCTCGAAGAATTCTTGTAGATTTGTCAAGCATGATTTCCGTTTCGTAAATCCATGCTGACCCTGTCCGATTCTACCACTTTTCTACAAGTGCTCTGCTATAAAATCGTTGATAATGGACTCTAGAACTTTCCCCACTACCGACGTCAGGCTGACTGGTCTATAATTCCCTGCTTTCTCTCAAACTACCTGGGGTTGCATTAGCGAAATTCCAATCTGTAGGAAATGTTCCAGAATCTATAGAATCTTGGAAGATGACCACCAATACATCCATTATTTCTGGGACAGCTTCCTTCAGTACTCTGAGATGTAGATTATCAGGCCCTGGGAATTTATCGGCTTTCAATACCATCAATTTCCCCAGCACCATTTCTCTACTAATACAGATTTCCTGAAGTTACTCTCTCTCACTAAACCCCGTGTTCCCCAACATTTCTGATATGATATTTGTATTCTCCTTTGTGTAGCCAGAACCAAAGTATGCATTTAGTTGGTCAGCCATTTCTTTGTTCCCCCTAATTAATTCCCCTGTTTCTGACGGTAATGGACCTACATTTATTTTCACCAATCTTTAAATCAGTTAAATCCACACTTGACTATTCCAATTCTATCCTGGTCACCCTCCCAGTTCTCAACCTCCATAAACCACAGCCCATCCAGAACTCTGCTGCCTGTAAACTAATTCGCACCAGATCCTGATCACCCATCACCCCAAATCCTGATCACCCATCACCCCTGTGCTCACTGATCTACTTTGGCTCCGGGACCGGCAGCACCTTAAATTTAATATTCTCATTCTTGTGTTTGAATCTCACCCTCAATTAGTCCCATTGCCCTGTCCATTCCCATATTCCTGCCTTCAAGTCTTTTCTTCAATTCCCATTTAAAAGAAGGCTTCTTTCCTTCTGTATCTGTCTATGGCAGGTGTTCTCAGCTCTGCAGTGTCACTGGGCCCAATGCCATGGAAGTGTGGATCCATAAAATGGTATGGGCTGAGCTGCCGGTCACTTTCAGTGCTGCATGCTAAACAGGGCTCTAGTCCCTGTTCACCAAGTATGTGCTGGTAGTGTGCAGAGGGATCTGATCTGACACCAATCAGCCATTCCAGCAGCTTTGCTATACGTCTTTGAAACTAAGTGATGGGGCTGTGGTACATTGAGCTGTGTGAGAGGTTGGTGATGTTGGGGGTAGGAGATGCCATGTGGCGATGAATTGACTGACATTGACCACCCGTGTGAGCTCATGAAACTTCTTCTGGCTCTGCTGCCAGGTCCTCGGGGCCAGATTCTTGCATTTGACCTCCCTGACCACCTGCTCCCATTCCCTTTGGAAGACGTTCCTTAAGGGTCTCCGCCCCACCCCACAGAAACATGGCCACTCTCCTCTGGTAAACCTCCATGACTAAAGCCTCCAACACCACATCTGTCAACAGCAGAGACCTCTCTCTGTCCTAGTATTCCATTTATCTTGTCTCCAATTGCAGCATTCACAGTCAGCAGCAGCAGCCTCCTGTGATTCAGTAAAGCTTCCCTTCAAGAGGGACAGACTACCTTTAAGAGCTGAATCCTGGCTGAAGCACGTGCCAGTCTCACACACAGGTAGGTCCCTGTTAAGCCTGCAGACAGACAGCATTGCGTGTCACCCTGGGCAGCACGTAGAATTCATGGAAATGAGGAGGCAGCAGGAAGTTTGTGTGTCACCTGCCTCAACAGGAATGGGCACGGGCAGATCACGAATCACAATCCCTACCCCTGAAAACTGGTACAAACTTCACTTTCACTCTGTCTCTATTTTTCTTCCCTTCTTTCACCCTTTCTCCATATCTCTCTGTGTCTCTTGTTCATATAATCAGAGATTGATGCAGCACATAAAGAGGCTATTCGGTCAGTGCTGTCTCTTTGAAAGAGATATCTAATTAGTTCCACTCCCTCCTCTTTCCCCAGACTCCGATTGTTTTTTTTTCCTTGTCAAGTTTTTGTTAAATTCCCTTTTGAAAGGTATTATTGAATCTGCTTCCACCATGTTTTCAGGCAGTGAATTCCAGATCCCACCCACAGACAGATTGGACCAAATATCCATGGAAGGGTTAACGCACAAAAGGAGGCTATTCAGCCCAATGTGTCTCTGCTGGCTGAAAAAACTAGCCGCCCAATCTAATCCCATCTTCCAGCCGCTGGTCCATGGCCTTGCCAGTTGCAGCACTTCAGGTGTAGGTCCAGGTACCTATTAAAATAATGACCGCAATTGTTGACAACGCGATCGGTAGGTGGCGCTGTTTTGGCACATGCGCAGATACAGCATGTGCCACGAAAACGTCACAGCCTGCGACTGTTGCAGCTGCCAGGACTAAAGATGGCGCTGCTCAAAAAATCACAGAGATGAAACCTAACAAACACGTGGCAGAAATCAATGGCCGGGGAGAGCAGCGCGGAGGGCGGGGAGAGCAGCGCGGGGGCAGGGGAGATCAGCGCGGGGGCTGGGGACAGCAGCGCGGGTGCCGGGGAGATCAGCGCGGGGAGACCAGCGGTAGTGGTGCCGGGGAGGGGCGGGGAGAAAGAGGGAGAGGGAGGGGGGGAGAAAGAGGGAGAGGGAGGGGGGAGAAAGAGGGAGGGGGGGAGAAAGAGGGACAGGGAGGGGGGAGAAAGAGGGAGAGGGAGGGGAGGAGAAAGAGGGAGGGGGAGAAAGAGGGAGGGGAGAGGGGGAGAAAGAGGGAAGGGGAGAGGGGGAGAAAGAGGGAGTGGTCAGGAAGGGGGGAGGGGGAGAAAGAGGGAGGGGAGAGGGGGAGAAAGAGGGAGGGGAGAGGGGGAGAAAGAGGGAGAGGTCAGGAAGGGGGGAGGGGAGAAAGAGGGAGAGGGAGGGAGGAGAAAGAGGGAGAGGGAGGGGGGAGGGAGGGGGGAGAGAGAGGGAGGGGGAGAAAGAGGGAGGGGGAGAGAGAGGGAGGGGGGGAGAAAGAGGGAGAGGGGAGAAAGAGGGAGAGGGGGAGAAAGAGGGAGAGAAAGGGGGAGGGGGTGAAAGAGGGAGAGGGAGGGGTCAGGAAGGGGGAGGGGGAGAGTTGGGGGGGAGAGGGAGGAAGGGGAGAGATTGGGGGGGGAGCAGCGGAATGGAAGAGGAGTGCCTTTTTCTGTGCATGCGTCATAAACACAACAGCAAAAGACTTACTGGCCAGTCCCTGGACCCGGTGACACCAAGGTCTTCGCACGCTCGCTCCCCGCGGCTCTCTACGGCCTCTCGCTTCTGGCCCTCTCCATTCAGCCATTCCCTCCAGCTGCGGATGCCCAATCCAGTTGCTTTCTCCCCTACCCAGTTGCTTTCTCTACTTCTCCACAGTACTTCAGGCATTGCAACTGTTTGGTCCCTGCATTTTGCATGCTCCCTCTCCCCACTCCTCCCCGCTCTCCCCACCCCTCCCCCTCTTCACCCACCCCTCCCTCTACCCCCCCCCCCCACCATAGTTGAATATCTGAAGTGCAGTTGCAAAGTCGGGGAAATAGCATGCGAAACAAAACCTCAACAATTCTGGGTTTAATTATTGAAAAGTTTTATTAAGTTCATTAAGTATCCGAGGAACTGCTGTGCATGGATACATGAGTGTTGTGTCCAGCATTCCCGTGAGACAGACAGGCCGAGTCTCTGCTATGCACAGCTAAAGAGATTGTTCCTGGAGAGCCTTGTGGTGAATGAACGCTTGGCTCTCTATTCCACTACTGTATTGTCCATGTGAAGAAGGCAAAGTCACAAGAGTCTGAGCTCAGTCTATTCTTGGTGAATGTTCCCCAAACGCATCCCAATGTGCATTCCCAATTCATCCATAAATGCAATGTTCCTTTCCACATCGTGATGAGCTCCGCAGCATGATCTAGTTGCCTTCGTTGCTTGAATGCTGACCTTAAGTCTCAAGGATTGTTTTCTCGACGGCATGTTTTACATGAAAAGAAATAAAGCAAATCAGAGTCAGAGCTTGCCTCCCTCCATCCACTGAAATTACTGTTGCGCACACCTTTTTAAGTTCTGCAGTGAAGGTACCAATTGATAACGTCGCCAATGAAGCACTTATTACCCACCTCAGATGCAGGGATCATCACATCCTTGCGTCATCTCCTGCACTGCCTCCTTTGCTGGAATGCCGTCCTTAAGTGTCAAGGATTGTTTTCTCAAGGGCACGTTTTACATGAAAAGAAATAAAGCAAATCAGTGTCAGAGCTTCCTTCCCTCCAATGAAATTACTGTTGAGAATGCTTTGTGTTCTGCGGTAAAGGCATGTACTGATAACACCGCCAATGAATCACTTAGTACCCACCTCAGCTGTAGGAGGCAGGATGATGTTACTGCCCCTATCGCGTGATGGTTCAATGCTGCTCTCAGGGAAAACATGAATGATGTGAGGGTGCTGGAAAAGAAGCACATTTCTTTTGGGCTATGAACATAAAGCTGGCCATTTAGCCCAGCAGTTCCCTGCCAGTGGTTATGTTACTCGTGCGTCTTTCCATCCATTCCCATTTAATCCTGCCTACTACTATCACCAGTTGTGTTCACAGCAAGAGCATTCACATTTCAGCTACCACTGGACACGGCATGCTTGTTTCTTTTAGTGCTCAGTCTCTTATTGCTGAATGTTCCCCAAGTGCTTGACCCCTTTGGACTCCCTCTCTGCTTGACAGGCATCAACTGGCAATTGCGGAGTCTCACAAGGCTCTGCACGGTTGTTTCAACGTCGGATGGGGTAACAGGTGGCTGTGTGCCCATGAGCACTGCCCTGATGGGTGTAGGAGCAGGTAACTGTGTGTCCATGTGCACTGCCCTGATGGGTGTAGGAGCAGGTAACTGTGTGTCCATGTGCACTGCCCTGATTGGTGTAGGAGCAGGTAACTGTGTGTCCATGTGCACTGCCCTGATGGGTGTAGGAGCAGGTGACTGTGTAACTGAGCAGCAAGGAGAGGGTACCGCAGGTAGGGGAAGTGGAGATTTTAACAGGTAGGCATATGTATGGTCCATCAGATCATTAGGCCAGGGGGTGAGACGCTCAGGATCCAGGGTTTGTGACACGTGACTGATGTCCAGCGCGCGGCCACCTCCATCCGAAGGTGCTTCCGGGCAATTGTTGGGCATAGTAAATGGCTCCATCTCATCAGCCAGTCCTTGCTGCCAGCGGAGAGTCTGTTGCCACAGCCAGTTCAGTCTCCTCATGAATGCTGCCGTTCCACTCTGCGGAACGGCCTGTTGTAGCTGGCACAATTGATCTGAAAGCAAGCGGTATTTTTCATTGTGGCTGAGGGGCCTTGGCTGTTCCTCTGTAATCACAATGGCAGCAGCCATGCCTGTCGTCGTTGGTGTCTGAGATGCACGCCAGCGACAATTGGGGGCGAGCTTGTCCAAAGGCAGACCCAGATGCCTCTGCACAACAACAGCATGTTTGCAGGGCAACAAAGTCTGAATGGAGAAGATGCAGCTGCAGGTAGCATGGCCATCATGTATCTGCAGTGTGTACTGTTTGGCGCCAGAAATCACAGTCACTGTGCCTTCTTCCTGCTACATGCGGTGGCCCAGACAATGGAAATGTTTTCAGAGCAACTCACAACAGGGACTGGAGAACATGCGGTGGCCCAGCCAATGGAAATGTTTTCAGAGCAACTCACAACAGGGACTGGAGAACATGCGGTGGCCCAGACAATGGAAATGTTTTCAGAGCAACTCACAACAGGGACTGGAGAACATGCGGTGGCCCAGCCAATGGAAATGTTTTCAGAGCAGCTTACAACAGAGACTGGAGAACATGCGGTGGCCCAGACAATGGAAATGTTTTCAGAGCAACTTACAACAGGGACTGGAGAACATGCGGTGGCCCAGACAATGGAAATGTTTTCAGAGCAACTCACAACAGGGACTGGAGAACATGCGGTGGCCCAGACAATGGAAATGTTTTCAGAGCAACTCACAACAGGGACTGGAGAACATGCGGTGGCCCAGCCAATGGAAATGTTTTCAGAGCAACTCACAACAGGGACTGGAGAACATGCGGTGGCCCAGACAATGGAAATGTTTTCAGAGCAACTCACAACAGGGACTGGAGAACATGCGGTGGCCCAGACAATGGAAATGTTTTCAGAGCAACTTACAACAGGGACTGGAGAGCATGCGGTGGCCCAGCCAATGGAAATGTTTTCAGAGCAACTCACAACAGGGACTGGAGAACATGCGGTGGCCCAGACAATGGAAATGTTTTCAGAGCAACTCACAACAGGGACTGGAGAACATGCGGTAGCCCAGACAATGGAAATGTTTTCAGAGCAACTTACAACAGGGACTGGAGAACATGCGGTGGCCCAGACAATGGAAATGTTTTCAGAGCAACTCACAACAGGGACTGGAGAACATGCGGTGGCCCAGACAATGGAAATGTTTTCAGAGCAACTTACAACAGGGACTGGAGAACATGCGGTGGCCCAGCCAATGGAAATGTTTTCAGAGCAACTCACAACAGGGACTGGAGAACATGCGGTGGCCCAGACAATGGAAATGTTTTCAGAGCAACTCACAACAGGGACTGGAGAACATGCGGTGGCCCAGACAATGGAAATGTTTTCAGAGCAACTTACAACAGGGACTGGAGAACATGCGGTGGCCCAGACAATGGAAATGTTTTCAGAGCAACTCACAACAGGGACTGGAGAACATGCGGTGGCCCAGACAATGGAAATGTTTTCAGAGCAACTTACAACAGGGACTGGAGAACATGCGGTGGCCCAAACAATGGAAATGTTTTCAGAGCAACTTACAAAAGGGACTGGAGAACATGCGGTGGCCCAGACAATGGAAATGTTTTCAGAGCAACTTACAACAGGGACTGGAGAACATGCGGTGGCCCAGACAATGGAAATGTTTTCAGAGCAACTTACAACAGGGACTGGAGAACATGCGGTGGCCCAACCAATGGAAATGTTTTCAGAGCAACTTACAACAGGGACTGGAGAACATGCGGTGGCCCAGACAATGGAAATGTTTTCAGAGCAACTCACAACAGGGACTGGAGAACATGCGGTGGCCCAGACAATGGAAATGTTTTCAGAGCAACTTACAACAGGGACTGGAGAACATGCGGTGGCCCAGACAATGGAAATGTTTTCAGAGCAACTCACAACAGGGACTGGAGAACATGCGGTGGCCCAGACAATGGAAATGTTTTCACAGCAACTCACAACAGGGACTGGAGAACATGCGGTGGCCCAGACAATGGAAATGTTTTCAGAGCAACTCACAACAGGGACTGGAGAACATGCGGTGGCCCAGACAATGGAAATGTTTTCAGAGCAACTCACAACAGGGACTGGAGAACATGCGGTGGCCCAGCCAATGGAAATGTTTTCAGAGCAACTTACAAAGGCAGAGCAACTTACCTTGGAACAATCTCCTGTGTCAAATAAAAATGAAGCAAGTCTCCAAAACGAATAAATAATTCAGATAAGATGCCCGACGAAACCTCCCCTCCTTCCACTTTCAAAAAGTCGCGCCGAAGCTTTGACGCATGCGCAGAGGCCAAACTGGCGCGTCGGCGAGGAAGACGAAATAACGCGATGTGGTCATCTGCGCGTGCGCACAACCTTACCTGCAGGCCGGAACGCAGCGCATGCGCAGAGATGAAGAGAATGTGTGCGCGTACTGCGTCGTCTGCGCATGCGCAAAGCGGTCCTGGTAAGTCGGACCGCAGCGCATGCGCAGGGGGCATGAGACCGTCTGCGCATGTGCGCACCGCGGCCCATCCTGATGACGTTCTCCGATGAAGTAGCGTTGTCATTAATTACTTTGTAAAATAATTGATGGTTTTTGCCTCCACCACCGTCCTGGCAGTGAATTCCAGACACCCACCACCTTCTAGGTGAAAAGGTTTTTCCTCATGTCCCCTCTGATCCGTCTATCAATCAATTAAATCTGTGCCCTCTGGTAATTGACCTCCCCGCTCGGGGAAACAGGTCCTCCCTGGCTACTCGATCTGGGCCCCCTCATAATTTTGTACACCTCATTCAAGTCACCCCTCAGTCTCCTCTGTTCTAAAGAAAACAATCTTAGCCTATCCAATCTTTCATCATGGATGCAATTTTCCATCACTGGTAACATTCTTGAAAATCTTCTCTGTACTCTCTCCAAAACAATTATGTCCTTCCTGTCATGTGGTGACCAGAACTGTACACAATACTCCAGCTGTGGCCTAACCAGTGTTTTATACAATTCCAGCATTACATCACTCCTTTTGTATTCTATATATCGGCCAGTAAAGGAAAGCATTCCATATGCCTTCTTCACCACTCTGTCTACCTGTCTTGCCACCTTCCAGGAACTGTGGACAAACACTCCAAGGTCTCTAACTTCTTCTACCCCTTTCAATATGCTCCTGTCTGTTGTGTATTCCTTAGCTTTATTTGCCCTTCCCAACTGCATTACCTCACAGTTCCCCAGATTGACTTCCATTTGCCACTTTTCTGCCCACTCAACCAAACCATTTAACCATTGATATCATTCTGGAGTCCACAGCTATCTTCTTCACTATCAACTACATGACCAATTTTTGCGCCATCAGCAAATTTCCAGTCATGCCTCCCACATTTAAGTCCAAAGCATTAATATACATCACAAATTGCAAGGGACCCAACAATGAGACCTGGGAACGCCACTAGACACCGCTTTCCATTCACAAGAAACATCTGTCGACCATTACCCTTTGTTTCCTGTCATTGATCCAATTTTGGAAGCAACTTGCCACATTCCCCTGTATCTCATGAGCTTTCACTGTTCTGATCAGTCTGCCATGTGGGATCTTTTCAAACGCCTTACGAAAATACATGTAGACCACATCCACTGCACTACCTTTATCAATCCTTCTTGCTCCTTCCTCAAAAAACATAATTGTGTTAGGAAGACAAGACCCTCCCTTAGCAAATCCATGCTGACTATCCCTGATTAATCTTTGCCTTTGTAAGTGACAGTTTATCGTTGCTCTGAGAATTGATTCTAATAATTTGCCCACCGATGTCCAACTAAAGGCCTGCTCGGGTCTGGAAATAAAACCCGACCGATCCTGACAGAACAACATCGGACCCGAGCCTGATCCTACCATATTGCACTCACTGGACTTAGCACTTTTGGATGGAATGGAAGGAAGCTGCAGCATGAGCGCGGTGACATCATAGAAACACTCACTTTCTCACTGCGCAGACTCAGAGTCTGTGGAGTCCAGATGCACGTTTCCCTCCTTGACATCTCGGACTCTCAGCTGGGGATGACTTTTCAAACTATAATGCTTACTTACTCAACTTCCCTTTTCCTCCCAGCCGATCAAAAGTTAGTACTGTGTGTGTCCGACCCAACCCGAGTCCGAAAGCCGGATCCGGAAGAGCGACCCGAACCCGACATATGACGTCGGGTCTCGTCGGGTTTGGGTCGGGTAACAGTCCTTTAGGTCAGACTGACCAGCCTCTAATTATTTGGCCTATCCTTCGCACCATTTTTAAACACTGGCACGATGTTCACAGACCTCCAATCGTCTACTGCCTCGCCTGTATCTAGTGAGAATGTGAAGATGATCCTCAGAGTAGCTGCTATTTCCCCCCTTGCTTCCTTTAACAGCCTGAGCTACGATCCATCCGGCCCTGGCGATTTATCCACGTTCAAGGATTTCAAACCCTCGAGTACTTCCTCTCTCATTATGCTGATTGTATCTAATATTTCACACTCCTCCTCTTTAACTACAATGTCTGCATCATCCCTCTCTTTTATGAAGACAGAGACATAAAACCCATTAAGGACCCTGCCAACATCTTCTGCATCCACGCACAAACTACCTTTTACATCTCTGATAGGCCCTCCCCTTTCCATAGTTATCCCTTTATTCTTAATGTACTGATAAAACATCTTTGGGTTTTCCTTGATTTTACCTGCCAATATTTTTTCATGCCCTCTCTTTGCTTTCGTTTTTTTACTTCACCCCTGCACTTTCTTTACTCCTCTCAGCTTTCTGAAGTATTATTTGTTTGTGCCTGTCATAAGCTTTCTTTTATCTGATTTATCTTACCCTGTATGTTTCTAGATAACCGGGGGCTCTAAATTTGGCAACTCACTGTGTAAGAAAATTCTCTTCATTTTGCCTCTGGTTCTTTGCCAATTACCTTAAACCTGCATCTTCTTCATGATGATGTGAGCACAGTCCTAGCAATTACAGACCAGTTAGTTGAACATCAGTAATGTTTTACAAACAATAATTAGAGAAGAAATCAACAGAAACTTGGAGAGGTTCGAGTTAATGAAGGAAAACAATCACGTGTTTGAAGGAACATAGGAGCAGGAGTAGGCCATTCAGCCCATCGACCCTGCTCCATCATTCAATCAGAAACCTTAAACACGGGTGATGTCCCGGAGGACTGGAGAATTGCTAATGTTGTCCCCTTGTTTAAGAAGGGTAGCAGGGAAAATCCAGGAAATTATCGACCGGTGAGCCTGACGTCAGTGGTAGGGAAGCTGCTGGAGAAGATACTGAGGGATAGGATCAATTCCCATTTGGAAGAAAATGGGCTTATCAGTGATAGGCAACATGGTTTTGTGCAGGGAAGGTCATGTCTTACCAACTTAATAAATTCTTTGAGGAAGTGACAAAGTTGATTGATGAGGGAAGGGCTGTAGATGTCATATACATGGACTTCAGTAAGGCGTTTGATAAGGTTCCCCATGGTAGACTGATGGAGAAAGTGAAGGCGCCTGGTGCCCAGGGTGTACTAGCTAGATGGATAAAGAACTGGCTGGGAAACAGGAGACAGAGTGTAGCAGTGGAAGGGAGTTTCTCAAAATGGAGACGTGTGACCAGTGGTGTTCCACAGGGATCTGTGCTGGGATCACTGTTGTTTGTGATATACATAAATGATTTGGAGGAAAGTATAGGTGGTCTGATTAGCAAGTTTGCAGACGATACTACGATTGGTGGAGTCGCAGATAGTGAAGGGGACTGTCAGAGAATACAGCAGAATATAAATAGATTGGAGAGTTGGGCAGAAAAACGGCAGATGGAGTTCAATCAGGGCAAATGCGAGGTGATGCATTTTGGAAGATCCAATTCAAGAGTGAATTATACAGTAAATGGAAAAGTCCTGGGGAAAATTGATGCGCAGAGAGATTTGGGTGTTCAGGTCCATTGTTCCCTGAAGGTGGCAACGCAGGTCAATAGAGTGGTGAAGAAGGCATACGGCATGCTTTCCTTCATCGGACGGGGTATTGAGTACAAGGGTTGGCAGGTCATGTTACAGTTGTATAGAACTTTGGTTCGGCCACATGTGGAATACTGCGTGCAGTTCTGGTCGCCACATTACCAAAAGGACGTGGATGCTTTGGAGAGGGTGCAGAGGAGGTTCACCAGGATGTTGCCTGGTATGGAGGGCACTAGCTATGAAGAGAGGTTGAGCAGATTAGGATTATTTTCATTCGAAAGACGGAGGTTGAGGGGGGACCTGATTGAGGTATACAAAATCATGAGAGGTATAGACTGGGTGGATAGCAAGAAGCTTTTTCCCAAAGTGGGGGATTCAATGACAAGGGGTCACGAGTTCAAAGTGAGAGGGGAAAAGTTTAGGGGGGATATGCGTGGAAAGTTCTTTACGCAGAGGGAGGTGGGTGCCTGGAATGCGTTGCCAGCGGAGGTGGTAGACGCGGGCACGATAGCATCTTTTAAGATGTATCTAGACAGATACATGAATGGGCAGGAAGCAAAGAGATACAGACACTAAGAAAATAGGCGACATGTTTAGGTAGAGGATCTGGATCGGCGCAGGCTTGGAGGGCCGAAGGGCCTGTTCCTGTACTGTAATTTTCATTGTTCTTTGTTCTAGATCATGTCTGATCATCTACCTCAACGCTACTTTCCCGTGCTATCCCTGTATCCCTTGATGTGATTTGTCTCCCTAAATCCATTGATTTCTATCTTGAACATGCTCAGTCTTCATCTCAGTCTTAAATTGCTTACCCCTTATTCTGAGATTATGTCCCCTGCTTCAAGACTCACCACCCAGGGGAAACATCCGATCTGCATCCACCCCGTCACCCCCTGTAAAAATTTTGTATGAGATCACTTCACATTTTTTGAATCTCGAGAGAATACAGGCCCAGTTTTCTCAATCTCTCTTCATAAGACAATCCTGCCATCCCAGGGATAGTCTGCTGAACATCAGTTGTACTCCCTGCATGGCAAATATATCCTTCTTTAGACAAGGAGACCAAGACTGTAAGCAATACTCCAGGTGCAGTCTCACCAAGGCTGTATACAATTGCAGCCAGACATCTTTACTCCTGCACTCAAAACCGCTTGAGATGGAAGCCAACATACCATTTGCCTTCCAAACTGATTGGTTCACCTGCACACTAGCTTTTAGTGACTCATGAACAAGGACACCCACGTCCCTTTGGAAATCAACACTTCCCAACCTCTCCCCAGTCAAAAAATATACTGTCTTTCTGTCACAAAAACAAGAAATGCTGGATTCACTCAGCAGGTCTGGCAGCATCTGTGGAAAGAGAAGCAGAGTTAACGTTTCGGGTCAGTGACCCTTCTTCAGATTTCCAGCATCCGCAGTATTTTGCTTTTATTATACTGTCTTTCTGTCTCTGTTTTACCAGAGTGGATCACTTGACACTTATTCATCATATATTCCAGCTGCCATGTTCATGTTCGTTCACTTATCCTATCCAAATCCGCTTGAAGCCTCCTTGCATCCTCTTCACAACTTACTTTCCCACCTAGTTTTGTATCATCAGCAAATTTGTAAATATTACATTTGATCCCCACATTCAAATCATTTATATAGATTGTGAACAGCTGTGGCCCTTGTGCTGATCCTTGTGTTACTCCCCCTCGTAAGAGCCTGCCATCCTGAGAATGACCCGTTTATTCCTACTCTCTCTTTTCTGCATGTTAACCAGTTCTTAATCCATACCAGTATATTACTCCCAATCCCATGCGTTGTAATTTTGTTTACTAACCTCCTGTGTGTGACCTTATCAAAAGCCTTCTGTAAATCCAAATACGCCACATCCACTGGTTGTCCTTTAGTAATGCTGCAAGTAACATCCTCAAAAGACTTCAACAGGTTTGTTGCACATGATACCCCTTTCATAAATCCACGTTGACTCCGCCAATTTTACCATTATTTTCTAAGTGTCCAGTTATTACATCCTTTACAATAAATTCTAACATTTTCCCTATTACTGACATCAAACTAACAGGTCTGTAGTTCTCATTCTCCCTCTCCCACACTTCTTAAATTGTGGGGTTACATTTGCTACTTTCCAGTCTTTAGGATCTCTTCCAGAATCTATAGAAGTTTGAAAGATACCAACCAATACATCCACCATCTCTATTGCCACCTCCTTCAACACTCTGGGATGTAGCTCATCTGGTCCAGGGATTTATCAACCTTCAATCCAGTTAACTTTTCAAGTACAACCTCTTTACCAACACTAAATTGCCAATTTGCCCCTCGTACCTTCATAGTTTCCCTTTTTCAGGTTTAACACCCTAGTTTCAAAATTAACATATTCAAATGGAATGTGAAATTTTATCATAATATAGCCATTATTTCGCAAAAGCCCATTTACAGCAATGTTATTAACTAACCCCTTCTCTTTCCATAAAATAGCGCGATTCTTAGTTAATCCTTCAATGTACTTCTCCAGAAACCCATCTATTACACACTCCAGTAAAGGCAGATCATACTTCACTCATTTAGTTGAAGGTTTTGATGAAGTAACGGAGACGGTTGATGAAGGAAATGTCGTGGATGTTGTGTATATGTATTTTAGGAAAGTGTTTAAAAGGTACCACGTAAAAGGCTGGTTAGCAAAATTGAGACTCATGGAATAAGAGGATCATTGTCAAATTGAATTAAGGACAGAAAACAGCGAGTGGTAATAAATGGTTGTTTTTAAGTGTGGAGGATGTTAGACAGTGGGTGTTCCCCAAAGGTCAGTGTTGGGACCATTGCGTTTTTGCGATATATAAATGACTTAGATATTGGAATGCAGAGTAGAATCTCCAAATTTGCCTCAGACATCAATTTTGAGATTTCTGAGCCAGTCCCAATGCTGATCCCATGTCTTTGAGTGTACATTTTCTTTCTCCAGATCTCTGTCACAAATTCTTACCCAGACTTCGCAATAACCACAGGCATTTGACTGATTGTAATCCCTCTCTGTCTCCAAAGCTCCTACACATTCCCAGCAATGATCGCTCAACTGAGTTTGACATTACTCACAAACCAAGTAAACTAAGCCTATGATCCCGATCTCTGTGATCCCTCTCCGACACCACTGTAAGATCTGATCAACGGTCACAGATTAACCAAAAGGAGGGAAAAGGTTCACAAGCAGTTAATTAAGTAATGACAGTTCAAATACAGGGCATAATCTAATTGGAAACAGTAGACATATGACCTGCAACAGGTGAAAAAGTATTTCTGGCTACGGATTAATTGTTGGAAGCTAGTATCAAATATGTTATAGCAGGGCACGTAGAGAAATTCAACGTGATCAGGCAGAATCAACATGGTTTTGTGAAAGGAAAATCATGTTTAACCAATTTATTAGCGTTCTTTGAAGAAATAACATGTGCTGTGGATAAAGGGGAGCCGGTGGATGTACTGTACTTAGATTACCAGAAGGCATTTGATAATGTGCCACATCAAAGGTTATTGTGGAATATAAAAGTCCATGGTATCGGGGGTGACATATTGGCATGGATAGAAGGTCGGCTAGCTAACAGGAAACAGAGAGTAGGCATGAATTGGTAATTGTCTGGTTGGCAAGATGTAACGAGTGGTTGCCACAGGGATCAGTGCTGCGACCTCAACCTTTTACAATTTATATAAATGACTTGGATGAAGGGTCCAAAGGTGATGACACAAAGATAGTTCGGAAAGTACGCTGTGCAGAGGACATAAGGCGGCTAAAAAGGGATGTAGATAGGTTAAGTGAGAGGGAAAAGATATGACAAATGGTGTATAATAGGGGGAAATGTGAAATTGCCCATATTGGCAGGAAGAATTAAAAAAAAGTACACACAATATCTGAATGGTGAGAGACTGCAAAGCTCTGGGATGCAAAGGGATCTGGGTGTCCTAGTTCATGAATCACAAATGTTAGCATGAAGGTTCAGCAAGTGTTTAGGAAAGCTAATAGAACTGCTTATTGGGAGAGCAGTTAAATGCAAAGGTAGAGAGGCTATGTTTCAGTTGTACAGGCATTGATGAAACTGCATCTGAAGTATTGTGTACAGTACTGACCACCTTATTTAAGGAAGGATGTAAATGCGTTGGACGCAGTTCAGAGAAGGATTTCTAGACTAATACCTGGAATGGGTGTGCTGTCTTATGAGGAAAGGCTGCAGAGGCTAGGCGTACATCAGCTGGAGTTTAGAAGTGTAAAAGGCGACATAAAAGATCCTAAGGGCGGGTGGTGGGGCGGGGGGAGGGGGCAGAACAAGTGAGGGCGACAGAGAGAGAAACAGAAAAAGATAGAGAGTGAGGGAAAGAGAGCGGTCACATCAGCTCATCTGCTGCTGAAACCCTCATCCATGCCTTTGTTACATCGAGGCTTGACTATTCTAACACACTCTTGGCTGGTCTCCCACATTCTACTCACTGTAACCTTGTGGTAATTTAAAACTCTGCTGTCATCTTCTAATTTACATTAAATTCTGTTCACCCAACATCCTTGTGCTCACTGACCTACATTGGCTCTTGCTCCAGTCACACCTCAAATTTAATATTCTCACTCAAATCCCTCCATGGCATCACCCCTCTGATTATCCAAATCCCCTGCCCATTTCCAATATTCCTGAAGCTTGTTTATCTTAAAGTGTTTTGCTAATTCCCTTTTTAAAGTGAGTTTATTTCCCTCTGTTTCTCTCCCTGACCACACATTTCATCTGTCCAGCTCCACTGGTGCTGTGGAAGTTTGGATCCATAAAATGGTGTGAGCTGCACAGCCGGTCACATCCAGCACATTGTACAGGACACCCAGGCTGGCCGGGGTGCTAGCGTGGGTGCAACGTGTGTGTGTCTGTAGCGTGAGGAGGGGTCATAATATGGTGTCAATCAGCCATTCCAGCAGCTTTGTTGTCCGTCTTTGAAACTTGTTCTGTGCATGTTCATTGACCGCCTGTGTTAGTCACTCTCAGCTGAACATACATTCAGCAACACGAGGAACCCCCTCCAGTGTTATTTAAAAGGATCAGGCATCCAACTGACAGGTGAGGGACTTTTGACTGACTTCTGCTATTGTAAAGTCAGTGGAGGTGCTGTGGATGGTTTTCTGGAGGTTGTGTTGTGAGCTGCTGCAGACATTCAGGGAGGATAGAGGATTTGGTGACCCAAATGTGGACGATATAGGGGGACTGTAGTTACAGTGTCTCTGGGTCAGTAACATGACCAACAAATGGAGCAGAGGCTGCCGAGAGGGGAAGCAATGTGATAATGATCAGATCTGTTTTTGTGATGTTGATTGAAGGATAAATATTGACCAGGACAGCGGGAATAATTCCCCTGCTCTGCTTCTACATAGAGCGATGGGATATTTAACATCCATCTGAGAGGGCAGATGTGGCCTTGGTTTAACGTTTCATTCAAAATACGGCACATCTGATAGTGCGACACTCCCTCAGTACTGCATTGCAGTGTCAGCCTTGATTCTTGTCATCAAGTCCTGCAGTGACCCTTGATCCTAGAAGCTTGTGACTGAAAGGTGAGAGAGCTACAAACTGAGCCACGGCTGACATTGGTCCTTTAATCCCAAGTGTTTCTAATTTGGTAACACGGCTGTTATGTGGTACTTTATCAAACGCATGTTGAAAGAATAGGGGTAATGAGAAAATGCAGGCAGGAGCAATCATAGAAACACAGAATAGCATTGCATTGAATGAGGCCATTTGGTCCATTTATTCTGTGCTGGCCCTTTTGAAAAGCTTCCAGTTCGTCCCACACCCTGGCTCTTTCCCAGATCCTTCCTTTTATTCTCCTTAAGATATTTATGCATTTCCCTTTTGGAATCTACTGTTGAATCTGTTTCCTTCAGCCTATCAAACAATACATTACAAATCCCAAACACCCATTGTCTAAAAAAAATCCTCGTGTCACCTCTGCTTCTTTTTTCCAATCACCGTAAATCTGTGTCCTCTGGTTAATGGCCCCTCACACATTGGAAACGGTTTCATTTTATTTAATTTATCTAAATCCTTCATAATGTTAAACATCTCTATCAGATCTTCTTTTAAATTTCCCTGCTCTGAGGTAAACAATCCCAGCTACATAACTGTAATCCCTCATCCCTGGAAAAGATCCAGTAAAACTCTTCTGTCTCCTCTCCAAACGTTTCCTGTCCTTCCTAAAGTGTGGTTCCCATATTGGACACAATACTCCAGGTGGAGCCGGACTCGTCTTTTCTATAGGTGTAACATAACATCCTGACTATTCTACTCTGTGTCTGTATTAATAAAGCCTAGGAATCTATTTGCTTCGTTAACTGTTTGTTAACCTGTCCAACTAACGTCAAAGATTGTACACAAACACCCCATGTCTCTCTGTTATTCTCACCACCTTTAAAGTTGTGTCATTTACCTTGTATTATCTCTCCGCATTCATCCACATGCAGCTCACCATCACCTTCTCAAGGGCAATTTAGGGATGGGCAATAAATGCTGGCCCAGCCAGCGACACCCACAATCCATGAATAAATAATATCAACAAAATCTTCCCACAAAGTATCACCTTACATATCTGCCATGCCAATTAAATATTAGGAAGAATGAAGCCACTGTTTTCAAACCCCACATCAAACATTTCCTAGCAACAGACTCCATCCCTCTACTTGCCAACTCTTTGAGACTAAACCAAACTGTTCACAAAGTGATGTCATAGTTGACCCTACAATGAGCTTCCTGCTAAATATTCACACTATCACTAAAACAGCCTATTTCCACCTCCGTATCTTCAGCCAGCTTTGCCCGTCTCTCAGCCCTTCTGCTGATAAACCACCACCTCCCCCCGCCACCCCCTTGCCTGTGTTACCTGTAGACTTGACTATTCCAACACACTCCTGGCTGTTCTCCCACATCCTACCCTCCATAAACTTGAGGTGATCCACAACACTGCTGCCTAACTCACACCAAGTCCTATTCACCCATCACCCTCTGTACTCACTGACCTACATTGGATCCTGGCCAGCAACTCCTCAATTGTAAAACGCTCAGCCTTCTTTTCAAATCCCTAAACAGAGTGAGATGCTAGGCCCTTTCAGAGGGCAGTTGCGAGTCAATGACATTGCTGTGAGTCTGGAGTCACATGTAGGCTAGACCAGGAAAGGACGGCAGATTTCATTCTCCAAAGGACATTAGTGAATCAGATGGTGTTTAATTTAAAAAATCGCTAATAGTTTCATGGCGCCATGACAGAGACTAGCTTTCTATTCCAGATTTTAACACACTCGTGGCTTGTCTCACACATTCTACTCTCTGTAAACTTGAGGTCATCCAAACTCTGCTGCTCTTGTGTTAACCCGCACCAAGTCCCGTTCCCAATCACTGACGTACATCAGCTTCCAGTCAGGCCATGTCTTGATTTTGAAATTCTCAACCGTGTTTCCAACTCTCTCCATTTTCTCACCCCTTCTTATCTCTGTATTCTCTACCAGCCCCACAACCCTCCAAGATATTTGCACTCCTCTAATCCTGGGCTCTTGTGTATGCTTGATTTTCATCATTGCACCACTGCCAGCCAGGTCTTCAGCTGCCGAGGCCCAAAGCTCTGGAATTCCCTCCCTACACCACTTTTTTTATTATTGTGTGAGATGTGGGCTTCGCTGGCAAGGCCATCATTTGTTCCCATCGCTAATCGCCCTGACAATTGAGTGACTTGTTTGGACATTTCACAAGGCAGTTCAGAGTCAACCACATTGCTGTGGGTCTGGAGTCAGATGTAGGCCAGATCAGGTAAGGACAGCAGATTTTCTTCCCTAGTGGACATTAGTAAATCCGATCGGTTTTTACACCAGTCAATGATAGATTTGTGACACCATTACTGAGAATAGGTTTCATTTCCAGATTTTTATTAATCAGTTGAAATTATTAATTGATTGAATTTTAATTCCCACCAGCTGCCATAGTGGGATTTGAACCGAGGGCATCAGCCTGTACCTCTGGGATTCTAGTTCAGTGACATCGTCACTATACCACTGTCACTGCTTCTATGCCTCACTTTCCTCCCTTAAACCACTACTTAAGACATTCTGCTTTGACCAAGAAATGTAAGTTGCTGTTGTTGAGCTTTGCTAGACATGATTTGTCATTACCATATCCCTGCTGCCGTCCATTCATTGTCCGGTGTTTTTTTTCAAGCAACAAATGCTTTTGTCCTGGGCTGTGAACTCCAGAAATTTCCCACCAGCGACGTTAGACTGACTGGTCAGTAATTACACGGTTTACCGCATCTCTCCTTTTTTAAAACAGTGTGTAACATTTAGAACACTCCTGTCTCTGGCACCAGTTTCATACCCAAGGAGGGTTGGAAGATTCTGGCCAGTTCCTTCCCTCAGCACCCCCCACACATCCAATTCAGACGTTCTACTTTATTAGAATTAGAATTAGAACATTACAGCGCAGTACAGGCCCTTCAGCCCTCGATGTTGCGCCGACCTGTGAAACCATCTGACCTACACGATTCCATTTTCATCCATATGTCTATCCAATGACCACTTAAATGCCCTTAAGGTTGGCGAGTCTACTACTGCTGCAGGCAGGGCAGGGCATAAATTGGTGGATTGAAAGGGGTTAACTGAACTTGTTTGTTCAGTTACTGTTACTAATGTCAGTCACCATGGACCCCACATTTGTCACTGGAGGGTTTCCAGCTTCTATTAATACAGGACCCCTGTCAATGTGTTATTCCCAGCAGCTTCCCGGCACTTTCAGGATCAGCAGTTCGAGAGAGAGAGAGAGGGTAGATCAGAATCTGAGAACATTAGATTGGAATGTTATGACAATGGGTCAGAATCTGAGAACAGTAGATTGGGATGTTACTACAATGGGAAGCAGGAGTTTCTCCTCTTGGTTTGGCCTAGTTACTGCAGATTATTTTTGGCTAACATTAGATGATCGGATCTATTATGCACTGAAGATGATCCAAACGATTTATTATCCCATCCTCGCTATTGTTGGTGTCCCTGGTAAGTCTCTTTATTCAACGTTTAGAACTATAAATCATATTTCACTGATTTAATGTTCTTGTCATGTAAATCTTGGGAAGTCCAAAGACATTGCATTCAGTCACTGTCACAAACTCCATTCCCTATCCACCATCTGCATTCCCCTCACTGACCAATGTCTGAGGCTGAAATAGACTGTTTGCGACCTCTGGCATCCAGTTAACTCTGAGCTGAGTTCATCTCCATATTCTCTCCATCACCCACCCTGCCTACAACCACCTCTGTAATATCACCCGTCTCCACCTCTGCCTCAGCCCATCTGCTGAATAAATACTCATCTATGCCTTTCTTAAATCCACACTTGACTATTCCAATTCTATCCTTGACACCCTCCCAGTTATAAACCTCCATAAACCACAGCCCTTCCAGAACTCTGCTGCCTGTATCCAAACTCACAGCAAATCCCGATCACCCATCACCCCTGTGCTCACTGAACTACGTTTCTTCCTGGTCTGGCAGCACCTTAATTTTTATATTCTCATTCTTGTGTTTAAATCACTCCATGGCCTCACCCCTCCAATTAATCCCATTCCCCTCTCCAGTCTCATATTTTTGTAATCTTATGCCTTTGAGGCTTTTTTCCAATTCCCTTTTGAAAGTGATTTGCTTTCCCCTCCCTGTCTCCTCCGGCTGTGATTGTTACTCTATGGCACCACTGGTGCCAATACTACAGAAACCTGGATCTGTAAAATGATGTGAATGGAACAGGCGACCACTTCTAGTATGGCCAGCACAGTGCCCCATGCTGTGCAGGGATGTAGCCTGTGTATACTGTGCATTTGCTGTTAGTCTGAGGAGGGGTTTGAAGTGACGTCAATGTCCCATTCCAGCAGCTTTGATGTACACCTTTGAAACTTGGTCTGTGCATGGCCACTGACCGCCTGTGTTACTCACTCACAGCTGAAGATACATTCAGAAGCATGAATAAACCCTTCTAGTGTTTTTTAAAAGGACCAGGCATCCTGGTCCAGAATATTGAGGGGTATATGACATTCAAGAAGAATAGGAAGCTAGGTAAAGGTGGAGGGGTAGCACTGTTAATCAAGGATGGTATTGGTGCAGTAGTTCGAGATCAACTTGGTACAGGAGATCAGGGTGTCGAATCGGTTTGGGTGGAGATGAGGATTAGCAGGGGAAAGAAGTGCCCAGTGAGAGTGGTCTACAGGTCTCCTAACAGTAATCGCAATATAAAACATATTATACAAGAAGAAATATCGTTTGCTTATGATAGAGGTCCGGCAATAATCATGGATGATTTTAATCTACATATAAACTGGAAAAATCATATTTGGAATAATAGCCTGGATGAGGAGTGCATAGAATGTTTTAGGGATAGTTTCTTAGAGCCCCACGTTCCAGACACAATCAGAGAGCAGGTTAAATTAGTTTTGATATAGTGTAATGTGACAGGATTAATTAATGACCTCAGAGTAAAAGCACCTCTAGGTAGCAGCGACCACACTGTGACTGAATTTTACATCCAGTTTGAAAGTGAGAAGAGTGGGTCTAAGACTAGTATTTTAAACTTGAATAAGGGAAAGTATTTGGGCATGAAAACTGAGCTAGCTGAAGTGAACTGGGTTACTAGGCTTGGAGGTAGATAATTAGAGAGGCAGTGGCAGAAATTTATGGGGATATTTCAAAATACTCCAGAATAAGTATATTCCTACTATAAGGGGAAGGAGCCACCGTCTGCGGTTATCTAACGAAGTTAAGGAAAACATGACACTGAAGTTAAAGGCATATCATTGTGCAGAAATGAGTGGCAGTTCTAATGATTGGTCAGAATATAAAGAACATCAGACAATGACTAAAGGGTTAATCAGGAGAAAGACATTAGAGTATGAGATGAAGCTAGCGAGAAATGTAAAAATGGATAGCAAGAGTTTCTACAGGTATTTAAAAAGGACAAGAATAAGTAAAGAGAGTGTTCCTCCTCTGGAAAGTGAGAATGCAAAGTTAGTAGTAGATAATAAAGAAACGGTGGATGCAATGAACAAATATTTTGATTCGGTCTTCACTGTAGAGGATGCACGAAACATGCCAGTAATATCTGTAAATCAGGAAGTGGAAGGAAGAGAGGACCTTTGTGAAAATACAATCACCAGGGAATCTTTACTGAGCAAACTTATGGAGTTGCGGGCTGACAAGTCCCCGGGTCCTGATGGACTTCATCCTAGGGTCATAAAAGATGTGGCTAATGAGGTAGTAGATGTGTGGGTGCTATTTTTTCAAAATTCGCTAGACTCTGGAAAGATTCCATCTGACTGGAAAGTAGCAAATATAACCCCTCTATTCAAGAAGAGGGGGAGGCAGAAAACAGGCAACTATATGTTAGTTAGCTTGACATCTGTTATGGGGAAGGTGTTAGAATCGATCATTAAGGAGGCTTTCGCTGGGCACTTAAGAAAAACTCAAGGTAATCGCGAATAGACAGCATGGTTTTGTGAAAGGGAAATCATCCTGAACTAATTTATTGAAGTTCTTTGAAGGAGTAACATGCAATATAGATAAAGGGGAGCCCTTTGACCGACTGCGCTTGGATTTCCAGAAGGCATTAGACTAGATGTCACATAAAAGGTGATTGTGCAAAGTAGGAGCTCATGTGTAGGGGGTAACATATTAGCTTGGATCGAAGATTAGCCAGTTGCAGCAAACAGAGGGTCTGCATAAATGGGTCATTTTCAGATTAGCAGGATGTGACAAGTGGAGTCCATCAGGGGTCTGTGCTGGGGCCACAGCTTTTTACAATTTATATTAATGACTTAGATGAGGGAAGCGATGGCATGGTAGCTAAATTTGCAGGTGGCACAAAGATAGATAGGAAAGTATGTTGTGAAGAGGACATAAGGAGGTTGCAGACCGATAAAGATAGGTTGCATGAGTGGGAAAACAATCTCACAGATGGAGTATAATGTGAGAAAATGTGAAGTTGTTCACTTTGGTAGGACGCTGCAAAATTCCGAGGTGCTTAGGGATCTAGGTGTTCTAATGCATGAGTCACAAACAGTTAGTAGGTAGGTACAGCAAGTAATAAAGAAGGCGAATGGAATGCTATCCTTCATTACAAGAGGAATTGAAAATAAAAGTCAGCATGTGATGCTTCAGTTATACAGTGCATTGGTGAGACCACATCTCGAATACTGTCTGTAGTTTTGGTCTCCTTATTTAATGGAGGATGTGAATACTTTAGAGGCGGTTCAGAGGTAGTTTACTAGAGTGATAATAGGAATGAGCGGGTTGTCTTATGAGGAAAGGTTGGACAGACAGGCTTGTTTTCACTGGAGTTTCGAAGAGTGAGGGGAGACTTGATTGAGGTTTACAAGAATCTGAAAGGTCTTGACAAGGTGGATGTGGAAAGGATGTTTCCTCTTGTGGGTGAGTCGAGAACTTGGGGGCACTGTTTTGAAATTATGGGTCGCCCCTTCAGGACAGAGATGAGGAGAACATTTTTCTCTCAGAGGTTTGTGTGACTTTGGAACTCTCTGCCACAGAAGGTGGTGGATATGGGGGTCATGAAATATTTTAAAAGTGGAGGGAGAAAGATTCTTGTTAGTCAAGAGAATGAAAGGTTATCAGGGTAAGATGGGAGTTAGAATTCAAAACACAACCAGATCAGCCATGTTATTATTGAATTTCAGAGCAGGCTCGAGGGGCCGAATGGCCTACTTCTGCTCCTCATTCGTATGTGTACGTTTGCACTCAACTTACAGGTGAGGGGCTTTTGACTTATTTCTGCTATTGTAAAGTTAGTGGAGGTGCTGTGGATGGTTTTCTGGAGGTTGTGTTGTGAGCTGCTGCAGATATTCAGGGACGACAGAGGATTTGTTGACCCAACTCTGGTCAAGGTATGGGGACTGCAGTTACAGTGTCTCTGGGTCTGAAACATGACCAACAGATGGAGCAGAGGCTGCAGAGAGGGGAAGCTCAGTAAAGAGGGAGGAGGAGGGGGCTCTGCCCTCCCCACCCTGGGTTTTCCAAGCGCAAAGAGAGCAGTGGTCCCAATACCGAACATAGAACATAGAACATAGAACAGTACAGCACAGTACAGGCCCTTCAGCCCACAATGTTGTGCCGAACCTTTAACCTACTCTAAGATCAAACTAACTACCTACCCCTCATTCTACTATCATCCATGTACCTATCCAAGAGTCGCTTAAATGCCCCTAACGTATCTGCTTCGACTACCACCGCTGGCAGCACATTCCACGCACCCACCACTCTCTGTGTAAAGAACCTACCTCTGACATCTCCCTGAAACCTTCCTCCAATCATCTTAAGATTATGCCCCCTGGTGATAGCCCTTTCCACCCTGGGAAAAAGTCTCTGACTATCCAATCGATCTATGCCTCTCATCATCTCTATCAAGTCACCTCTCATCTTTCCTCGCTCCAATGAGAAAGCCATAGCTCCCTCAATCTTTCTACATAGGACATGCCCTCCAGTCCAGGCAGCATCCTTGTAAATCTCCTCTGCACACTCTCTAAAGCTTCCACATCCTTCCTATAAGGAGGCGACCAGAACAGAACACAATATTCCAAGTGTGGTTGAACCTTCCAGAGCTGCAGCATAACCTCGCGGCTCTTGAACACAATCCCCCTGTTAATGAAAGCCAACACACCATGCGCCTTCTTAACAACCCTATCAACTTGGGTGGCAACTTTGAGCGATCTATGGACATGGACCCCAAGATCCCACTGTTCCTCCACACTACCAAGAATCCTGTCTTTAAGCCTGTATTCCGCATTCAAATTCGACCTTCCAAAATGAATCACTTCACACTTTTCCAGTTTGAACTCCATCTGCCACTTCGGAGACCAGCTGAGGAACACCACTGCATACTGCCATCGAGTCTGAACAACAACTTTTCACCACTTCTCTCTGTTTACTCTTCACTAGCCAATGTTATATCCACACTGGAGTAGTAACCAGAGACCCAGGGTATTCCTCTGGGGACATGGGTTCGAATCCCACCACAGCAGAAGGTGGAATTTGAAAGTAATAAAAAAAAATCTGGAATAAAAACTAGTCTAAAGATGGCCATGAAACCATTGTCGATTGTTGTAAAAACCCATCTGGTTCACTAATGTCCTTTAGGGAAGGAAATCTGATGTCCTTACCTGGTCTGGCCTATATGTGACTCCAGACCCACAGCAATGTGGTTACCTCTAACATGCCCTCTGAAATGGTCTAGCAAGCCACTCAGTTGTAACTAACCGCTACAAAGTCTATAAAAAAGAATGAAACTGGACGGACCACCCGGCATCGACTGAGGCACCGGAAACGACAACGGCACACCCAGCTCTGTCGACCCTGCAAAGTCCTCCTTACTAACATCTGGGGGCTTGTACCAAAGTTGGGAGAGCTGCCCACAGACTAGTCAAGCAACAGCCTGACATAGTCGTACTCACGGAATCATACCTTACAGACAATGTCCCGGGTACGTCCTGTCCCACCGGCAGGACAGACGCAGCAGAGGTGGTGGCACAGTGGTATACAGTAGGGAGGGAGTTGCCCTGGGAGTCCTCAACATCGACTCCGGACCTCATGAAATCTCCTGGGATCAGGTCAAATATGGGCAAGGTAACCTCCTACTGATTACCACCTACCGCTCTCCCTCAGCTGATGACTCAGTACTCCCCCATGTTGAACAGCACTTGGAGGGAGCACTGAGGGTGGCAAGGGCACAAAATGTACTCTGAGTGGGGGAATTCAATTTCCATCACCATGAGTGGCTCGGTAGCACCACCACTGACCGAGCTGGCTGAGTCCTAAAGGACATGGCTGCTAGACTGGGTCAGCGGCAGGTGGTAGGGGAACCAACACGAGGGAACAACATACTCGACCTCGTCCTCGCCAATCTGCCTGCCACAGATGCATCTGTCCATGACAGTATTGGTAGGAGTCACCACTGCACAGTCCTTGTGGAGACGAAGTCCCGCCTTCACATTGAGGATACCGTCCATCGTGTTGTGTGGCACTATCACCATGCTGAATGGGAGAGATTTCGAACGGATCTAGCAATGCAAAACTGGGCATCCATGAGGCGCTGTGGGCCATCAGCAGCAACAGAATTGTACTCAACCACAATATGTAACCTCATGGCCCGGCATATCCCCCACTCTACCATTACCATCAAGCCAGGAGACCAACCCTTGTTCAATGAAGAGTGCAGGAGGTCATGCCAGGAGCAGCACCAAGCATATCTCAAAATGAGGTGTCAAGCTAGTGAAGCTACAACCCAGGACTACTTGCATTCCAAACTGGGTAAGCAGCATGCGATAGACAGAGCTAAGCGATCCAATAACCAGCGGATCAGATCTAAACTCTGCAGTCCTACCACATCCAGCCATGAATGGTGGTGGACAATTATACAACTAACTGGAGGAGGTGCCTCCACAAATATCCCCATCCTCAATGATGAGAGAGCCCAGAACATCAGTGCGAAAGATAAGGCTGAACATTTGCAACAATCTTCAGCCAGAAGTGCCGAGCTGATGATCCATCTCGGCCTCCTCCTGAAGTCCCCAGCATCACAGATACCAAACTTCAGCCAATTCGATTCACCCACGTGATAACAAGAAACGACTGAAGGCACTGGATACTGCAAAAGATGTGGGGCCTGACAACATTCCGGCAATAGTATTGAAGACCTGTGCTCCAGAATTTGCAGCACCCCTAGCCAAGCTGTTCCAGTACAGCTACAACACTGGCATCTACCCTGCAATGTGGAATATTGCCCAGGTATGTCCTATACACAAAAAGCAGAACAAATCCAACCCGGCCAATTACCGCCCCATTAGCCTCCTCTCAATCATCAGTAAAGTGATGGAATGTGTCATCAACAGTCCCATCAAGCGGCACTTGCTTAGCAACAACCTGCTCACTGACGCTCAGTTTGGGTTCTGCCAGGACCACTCAGCACCTGACCTTATTACAGACTTGGTTCAAACATGGACAAAAGAGCTGAACACAAGAGGTGAGGGGAGAGTGACTGCCCTTGACATCAAGACAGCATTTGACCGAGTATGGCATCAAGAATTCCGAGCAAAACTTAGGTCAATGGGAATCAGGGGGAAAACCCTCCGCTGGCTGGAGTCACACCTAGCGCAAAGGAAGATGGTTGTGGTTGTTGGAGGTCAATCATCTGAGCTCCAGGACATCACTGCAGGAGTTCCTCAGGGTAGTGTCCTATGCCCAACCATCTTCAGCTGCTTCATCAATGACCTTCAATCATAAGGTCAGAAGTCGGGATGTTTGCTGATGATTGCACAATGTTCAGCACCATTCCTGACTCCTCAGATACTGAAGCAGTCCGTGCAGAAATGCAGCAAGACCTGAACAACATCTAGGCTCGGGCTGATAAGTGGCAAGTAACATTCGTGCCACACAAGTGCCAGGCAATGACCATCTCCAACAAGAGAGAATCTAGCCATCTCCCCTTGATATTCAATGACATTACCATCGCTGAATGCCCCAGTATCAACATCCTAGGGCCTACCATTGACCAGAAACTGAACTGGAGTAGCCAGTAGCAGAGAGTAGGAGGGGCGTGGAACGCCCTGCCTGCAACAGTAGTAGACTCGCCAACTTTAAGGGCATTTAAGTGGTCATTGGATAGACATATGGATGAAAATGGAATAGTGTAGGTCAGATGGTTTCACAGGTCGGCGCAACATCGAGGGCCGAAGGGCCTGTACTGCGCTGTAATGTTCTAATGTTCTAATATAAATACCGTGGCTACAAGAGCAGGTCAGAGGCTAGGAATCCTGAGGCGAGTAACTCATCTCCTGACTCCCCAAAGCCTGTCCACAATCTACAAGGCACAAGTCAGGAGTGTGATGGAATACTCTCCACTTGTCTGGATGGGTGAAGCTCCAACAACACTCAAGAAGCTTAACACCATCCAGGACAAAGCAGCCCGCTTGATTGGCACCCCATCTACAAACATTCACTCCCTCCACCACTGACGCACAGTGGCAGCAATGTGTACCATCTACAAGATGCATTGCAGCAATGCACCAAGGCTCCTTAGACAGCACCTTCCAAACCCGCGACCTCTACGAACTAGAAGGACAAGGGCAGCAAATACATGGAAACACCACCACCTGCAAATTCCCCTCCAAGTCGCACATCATGCTGACTTGGAACTATATCGCCATTCCTTCACTCTCACTGGGTCAAAATCCTAACAGCACTGTTGGTTTGCCTACCCCACATGGTCTGCAGCGGTTCAAGAAGGCAGCTTACCACCACCTTCTCAAGGACAATTAGGGATGGGTAATAAATGCTGGCCTGACCAGCGACGCCCACATCCCGTGAATGAATTTTTAAAAAAACTCTGTCATTGCCCCTTTAATCCATCGGGTTCAGTTTCGTTAAGCTGTCTATTGAATGACACTTGATCAAACACAGTTGAAAGTCCATATAAATATAACTTCAATCACACCACCCTCATCAAACCTCTCCATTGTTTCATCAAAGACCTCCATAAAGTTTACCTCACCATCACCTATCTCCACTTCTCCACTGTTGTTTAATTATCAGACTGATTATCCGACATCCAGTACTGGATGAGCAGAAATTTCCTCCAATTAAATATTTGGAAGACTGAAGCCATTGTTTTGACTCCCCACTCCAACTCTGTTCCCTTGCTATTGATTCCATCCCTCTCCCTGGTAACAGTCTGAGATTCAAACAGTCTGCTTGCAACCTTGGTGTCACATTTGACCACAACATGAGATTTAACCTCATTTTCAGGATATCATTACAACCGTCTATTTCCACCTCGGTAACATCGCCAACTTCATCCCTGTCTCAGTCCATCTGCTGCTGAAACTGCACAGCGCCCCATACCGGGCAGGGCTCTCGTACAGTCAGCACAGTGCCCCATGCTGGACAAGATTCTAGTGTGGTCAGAACTGTAACCCATGCTGGGCAGGAGTCAAGTGTGGTCTACACAGTGCCCAATGCTGGGAAGGGATCGAATGTGGTCAGCACAGTGCCCCATGCTGGACAGTGCACTAGTGTGATCAGCACAGTGCCCCATGCTGGGCAGGGCTCTAGTGTGGTTAGCATAGTGTCGCATGCTGGGAAGAGATCTAATGTGGTCAGCACCGTGCCCCATGCTGGACAAGACCCTAGTGTGATCAGCACTGTAACGCATTCAGGTCAGCGCTATATTGTGGTCTGCACAGTGCAACATGCTGGGCAGGATTCAGGTGTGGTCAGCACAGTGCCCCATGCTGGACGGACTCGAGAGTGGTCAGCACAGTGCCCCATGCTGGACGGACTCGAGAGTGGTCAGCACTGTGCCCCATGCTGGGAAGGGATCTAATGTGGTCAGCAAAGTGCCGCATGCTGGGAAGGGATCTAATGTGGTCAGAACAGTGCACCATGCTGGGCAGGGTTCTAGTGTGGTCAGCACAGTGCTCCATGATCGGCAGGACTCCAGTGTGGTCAGCACAGTGCCCCATGCTGGAAAGACGCTAGTGTGGTCTGCACAGTGCCCCATGCTGGAAAGACTCTCGTGTGGTCAGCACAGAGCCCCATGCTGGGCAGGGTTCTAGTGTGGTCAGCACAGTGCCCCATGCTTTACCGTGCTCTAGAGTGGTCAGCACGGTGCCCCATGCTGGAAAGACGCTAGTGTGGTCAGCACAGTGCCCCATGCTGGAAAGATTCTATTGTGGTCAGCACAGTGCCCCATACTGGACAGGGATCTAGTGTGGTCAGCATAGTGCCCCATGCTGGAAATATTTTATTGTGGTCAGCACAGTGCCCCATATTTGACAGGGATCTAGTGTGGTCAGCACAATGCCCATGCTGGGTAGGGCTCGGGTGTGATCAGCACAGGGCGCCAGTGTACCTATGAGAGTCCCCCATGCTGTGCAGCGCTCTGGTATGGTCAGCACAGTGCCCCATGTTGGACACGGATCTAGTGTGGTCAGCACAGTGCCCCATGTTGGACACGGATCTAGTGTGGTCAGCACAGTGCCCCATGTTAGACGGTGGTCTCGTGTGGTCAGCGCAGTGCCCCATATTGGACAGGCATCTTGTCTGTTCAGCACAGTGCCCCATGTTGGATAGGGATGTAGTGTGGTCTGCACAGTGCCCCATTTCGGACAGGGATTTGAGTGGTCAGCACAGTGCCCCATGTTGGACAGGGATCTAGTGCGGTCAGCACACTGCCCCATGTTGGACAGGGATCTAGTATGGTCAGCACAGTGCCCCATATTGGACATGGGTCTAGCGTGGTCAGCACAGTGCCCCATGTTGGACAGGGATCCAGTGTGTTCAGCACAGTGCCCCATATTTGACAGGGATCTATTGAGTTCAGCACAGTGCCCCATGCTGGGCAGAAGTCTAGTGGGGTGATCACAATGCCCCATGCTGGGTAGGGCTCGAGTGTGATCAGCACAATGCCCCATGTTGAACAGTGCGCAAGTGTGCCCATGGCAGTCCCCCATGATGTGCAGGGCTCTAGCATGGTCAACACAGAGCCCCATGTTGGACAGGAATCTGGTGTGGTCAGCACAGTGCCCCATGCTGGGCAGGGCTCTGGTGTGGTCAGCACAGTGCCCCATGCTGGGCAGGGCTCTGGTGTGGTCAGCACAATGCCCCATGCTGGACAGGGATCTAGTGAGGTCAGCACAATGCGCCATGCTCGACAGGGATCTAGTGTGGTCAGCACAATGCCCCATGTTGGACAGGGATCTAGTATGGTCAGCACTGTGCCCCATGCTGGACAGGGATCTAGTGTGGTCAGCACAATTCCCCATGCTGGACAGGGATCTAGAGTGTTCAGCACAATGCCCCATGTTGGACAGGGATCGAGTGTGTTCAGCACAATGCCCCATTTCGGACAGGGATCTAGTGTGTTCAGCACAATGCCCCATGCTGGACAGAGAGATAGCGTGGTCAGCACAGTGCCCCATATCGGACAGGGATCTAGTGTGTTCAGCACAATGCCCCATGTTGGACAGGGATCTAGTGTATTCAGCACAGTACCCCATGTTGGACAGGGATCTAGTGTGTTCAGCACAATGCCCCATGTTGGAAAGGGATCTAGTGTGTTCAGCACTATGCCCCATGATGGACAGGGATCTAGTGGGTTCAGCACAATGCCCCATGTTGGACAGGGATCCAGTGTGTTCAGCACAATGCCCCATGTTGGACAGGGAACCAGTTTGTTCAGCACAATGCCCCATGTTGGACAGGAATCGAGTATGTTCAGCACAGTGCCCCATGTTGGACAGGGATCCAGTGTTTTCAGCACAATGCCCCATGTTGGACAGGGATCTAGTGTGTTCAGCACAATGCCCCAAGTTGGACAGGGATCTAGTGTGATCAGCACAGTGCCACATGCTGGACAGGACTGTGGTGTGATCAGCACAATGCCCCTTGCAGGACAGGACTGTAGTATGATCAGCACATTGCCACATGCTGGACAGGACTGTAGTGTGATGAGCACAGTGCCACTTGCTGGAAAGGGCTCTAGTGTGATCAGCACAATGCCCCTTGCTGGACAGGACTGTAGTGTGATCAGCACATTGCCCCATGCTGGACAGGACTGTAGTGTCATCAGCACATTGCGCCATGCAGGACAGGGCTCTAGTGTGATCAGCAAAGTGCCTCATGCTGGACAGGACTGTACTTTTTTCGGAACAGTACCCCATGCTGGACAGGACTGTAGTGTGATCAGCACAGTGCCTCATGCTGGACAGGACTGTAGTGTGATCAGCACCGTGCCTCATGCTGTACAGGACTGTAGTGTGATCAGCACAGAGCCCCATGCTGGACAGGACGGTAGCGTGATGAGCACAGTGCCCCATGCTGGACAGGACTGTAGTGTGATCAGCACAGAGCCCCATGCTGGACAGGACTGTAGTGTGATGAGCACAGTGCCCCATGCTGGACAGGGCTCTAGTGTGATGAGCACAGTGCCCCATGCTGGACAGGGCTCTAGTGTGATCAGCACAGTGCCCCATGCTGGACGGGACTGCAGTGTGATCAGCACATTGCCCCATGCTGGACAGGACTGTAGTGTGATCAGCACATTGCCCCATGCTGGACAGGGCTGTAGTGTGATCAGCACATTGCCCCATGCTGGACAGGACTGTAGTGTGATCAGCACAGTGCCTCATGCTGGACAGGACTGTAGTGTGATCAGCACAGTGCCTCATGCTGGACTGGACTGTCGTGTGATCAGCACATTGCCTCATGCTGGACAGGGCTCCAGTGTGATCAGCACAGTGCCCCATGCTGTACAGGACTGTAGTGTGATCAGCACAGTGCCTCATGCTGGACAGGTCTGTAGTGTGATCAGCACAGTGCCCCATGCTGGACAGGGCTCCTGTGTGGTCAGCACAGTGCCCCATGCTGTACAGGACTGTCGTGTAATCAGCACAGTGCCTCATGCTGGACAGGACTGTACTGCTTTCAGAACAGTGCCCCATGCTGGACAGGACTGTAGTGTGATCAGCACAGTGCCTCATGCTGGACAGGACTGTAGTGTCATCAGCACAGTGCCTCATGCTGGACAGGACTGTAGTGTGATCAGCACCGTTGCCTATGCTGGACAGGGCTCTAGTGTGATCAGCAAAGTGCCTCATGCTGGACAGGACTGTGCTGTTTTCGGAACAGTGCCTCATGCTGGACAGGACTGTAGTGTGATCAGCACAGTACCCCATGCTGGACAGGGCTCTAGTGTGATGAGCACAGTGCCCCATGCTGGACTGGGCTCTAGTGTGATCAGCACAATGCCCCATGCTGGACAGGACTGTAGTGTGATCAGCACATTGCCCCATGCTGGACAGGGCTCTAGTGTGATGAGCACATTGCCCCATGCTGGACAGGACTGTAGTGTGATCAGCACATTGCCCCATGCTGGACAGGACTGTAGTGTGATCAGCACAGTAAACCATGCTGGACATGGCTCTAGTGTGATGAGCACAGTGCCCCATGCTGGACAGGGCTCTAGTGTGATCAGCACAATGCCCCATGCTGGACAGGACTGTAGTGTGATCAGCACATTGCCCCATGCTGGACAGGGCTCGAGTGTGATGAGCACATTGCCCCATGCTGGACAGGACTGTAGTGTGATCAGCACATTGCCCCATGCTGGACAGGACTGTAGTGTGATCAGCACAGTGCCTCATGCTGGACAGGACTGTAGTGTGATCAGCCCTGTGCCTCATGCTGGACTGGACTGTAGCGTGATCAGCACATTGACCCATGCTGGACAGGACTGTAGTGTGATCAGCACAGTGCCTCATGCTGGACAGGACTGTCGTGTGATCAGCACCCTGCCCCATGCTGGACAGGGCTCTAGTGTGATGAGCAAAGTGCCCCATGCTGGACAGGACTGTAGTGTGATGAGCACAGTGCCCCATGCTGGACAGGACTGTAGTGTGATCAGCACAGTGCCTCATGCTGGGCTGGACTGTAGTGTGAAGAGCACATTGCCTCATGCTGGACAGGGCTGTAGTGTGATCAGCACAGTGCCCCATTCTGGACAGGACTGCAGTGTGATCAGCACAGTGCCCCATGCTGGACAGGACTGTAGTGTGATCAGCACAGTGCCTCATGCTGGACAGGACTGTAGTGTGATCAGCACAGTGACCCATGCTGGACAGGTCTCCTGTGTGGTCAGCACAGTGCCTCATGCTGCACAGGACTGTAGTGTGTTCAGCACAGTGCCCCATGCTGGGCAGGGCTCCAGTGTGGTCAGCACAGTGCCCCATGCTGTCCAGGACTGTAGTGTGATCAGCACAGTGCCCCATGCTGGACAGGACTGTAGTGTCATCAGCACAGTGCCTCATGCTGGGCAGGACTGTCGGGTGATCAGAACAGTGCCTCATGCTGGACAGGACTGTAGTGTGATCAGCCCTGTGCCTCATGCTGGACTGGACTGTAGCGTGATCAGCACATTGCCCCATGCTGGACAGGACTGTAGTGTGATCAGCACAGTGCCTCATGCTGGACAGGACTGTCGTGTGATCAGCACCGTGCCCCATGCTGCACAGGGCTCTAGTGTGATGAGCAAAGTGCCCCATGCTGGACAGGACTGTAGTGTGATGAGCACAGTGCCCCATACTGGACAGGACTGTAGTGTGATCAGCACAGTGCCTCATGCTGGACTGGACTGTAGTGTGAAGAGCACATTGCCTCATGCTGGACAGGGCTGTAGTGTGATCAGCACAGTGCCCCATGCTGGACAGGACTGTAGTGTGATCAGCACAGTGCCCCATGCTGGACAGGACTGTAGTGTGATCAGCACAGTGCCTCATGCTGGACAGGACTGTAGTGTGATCAGCATAGTGCCCCATGCTGGACAGGACTGTAGTGTGATCAGCACAGTGCCCCATGCTGGACAGGTCTCCTGTGTGGTCAGCACAGTGCCCCATGCTGTCCAGGACTGTAGTGTGCTCAGCACAGTGCCCCATGCTGGACAGGACTGTAGTGTCATCAGCACAGTGCCTCATGCTGGGCAGGACTGCCGGGTGATCAGAACAGTGCCTCATGCTGGACAGGACTGTTGTGTGATCAGCACAGTGCCCCATGCTGGATAGGGCTCTAGTGTGGTTAGCACAGTGCCCTATGTTGGACAGGACTGTAGTGTGATCAGCACAGTGCCTCATGCTGGACAGGACTGTAGTGTGATCAGCACAGTGTCTCTGGCTGGACAGGACTGTAGTATGATCAGCACATTGCCTCATGCTGGACAGGAGTGCAGTGTGATCAGCACAGTGCCCTATGTTGGACAGGACTGTAGTGTGATCAGCACAGTGCCTCATGCTGGACAAGACTGCAGTGTGATCAGCACAGTGCCCCATGCTGGACAGGGGTCGAGTGTGGTCAGCTCAGTGCCCCATATTGGACAGGGATCTTGTATGTTCAGCACAGTGCCCCATGTTGAATAGAGATCTAGTGTGGTCAGCACAGTGCCACATGTCGGACAGGGATTTGTGTGGTCAGCACAGAGCCCCATGCTGGACAGGCAGCTAGTGTGGTCAGCACAGGGCCCCATGCTGGATAGGGCTCTAGTGTGTTCAGCACAGTGCCCCATATTGGACAGGGACCTAGTGTGTTCAGCACAATGCCCCAGGTTGGACAGGGATCTAGTGTGTTCAGCACAATGCCCCATGTTGGACAGGGATCTAGTGTGTTCAGCACAATGCACCATGTTGGAAAGGGATCCAGTGTGTTCAGCACTATGCCCCATTTTGGACAGGGCGCTCGAGTGGTCAGCACAGTGCCCCATGCTGGACAGGACTGTAGCGTGATCAGCACAGTTCCCCATGCTGTGCAGGACTGTCGTGTGATCAGAACAGTGCCCCATGCAGTGCAGGACTGTCGTGTGATCAGAACAGTGCACCATGTTGGAAAGGGATCTGGTCTGTTCAGCACTATGCCCCATTTTGGACAGGGCGCTCGAGTGGTCAGAACAGTACCCCATGCTGTACAGGACTGTAGTGTGATCAGCACATTGCTTCATGCTGGACAGGACTGTAGTGTGATCATAACAGTGCCCCATGCTGCACAGGGCTCTAGTGTGGTCAGCACAGTGCCTCATGCCGGACAGGACTGTCGTGTGATCAGCACAGTGCCTCATGCCGGACAGGACTGTAGTGTGATCAGCACTGTGCCTCATGCTGGACAGTCGTCTAGAGTGGTCGGCAGAGTGCCCAATGCAGGGCAGGACTGTAGTGTGATCAGCACAGTGCCTCATGCTGGACAGGACTCTGGTGTGGTCAGCACATTTTCCATGTTGTACATGACTGTAGTGTGATCAGCACAGTGCCCCTGCTGGGCATGTCGCTAGTGTGGTCAGCACAGTGCTCCATTTTGGGCAGGTCACTCCTGTGATCAGCACATTGCCCCATGCTAGGTAGGGCTCCAGTGTGGTCAGCACAGTGCCCCATGCTTTACAGTGCTCTCGAGTGGTCAACACAGCGCCCCATGCTATGAAGGGATCAAATCTGGTCAGCACCGTGCCCCATGTTGGAAAGACGCTCGTGTGGCCAGCACAGTGCCCCATGCTGGAAAGATTCTTGTGTGGTCAGCACAGAGCCCCATGCTGGGCAGGGTTATAGTGTGGTCAGCACAGTGCCCTATGCTGGTCAGGGTTCTAGTGTGTACAGCACAGAGCCCCATTCAGGTCAGGGTTCTAGTGTGCACAGCACAGAGCCCCATGCTGGGCAGGGTTCCAGTGTGATCAGCACAGTGACCCATGCTGGGCAGGGTTCTAGTCTGGTCAGCATAGTGCCCCATGCTTTACAGTGCTCTACAGTGGTCAGCACAGTGCCCCATGCTGGAAAGACGCTAGTGTGGTCAGCACAGTGCCTCATGCTGGAAGGATTCTAGTGTGGTCAGCACAGTGCCCCATGCTGGGCAGGGTTCTAGTGTGGTCAGCACAGTGCCCCATGCTGGGCAGGGTTCTAGTGTGGTCAGCACAGTGCCTCATGCTGGACAGGACTGTAGTGTGATCAGCACTGTGCCTCATCCTGGACAGGACTCTAGAGTGGTCAGCACAGTGCCCCATGCTCGGCAGGACTGTAGTGTGATCAGCACAGTGCCTCAAGCTGGACAGGACTCTAGTGTGGTCAGCACAGTGCTCCATGTTGCGCAGGTCACTAGTGTGATCAGCACATTGCCCCATGCTAGGTAGGGCTCCAGTGTGGTCAGCACTTGCCTCCTCGTGCTGGGCAGGACTCCAGTTGGTCAGCACAGTGCCCCATGCTTTACAGTGCGCCAGAGAGGTCAGCACAGCGCCCCATGCTGGGAAGGGATCAAATGTGGTCAGCACCGTGCCCCATGCTGGAAAGACGCTAGTGTGGTCAGCACAGTGCCCCATGCTGGAAAGACGCTAGTGTGGTCAGCACAGTGCCCCATGCTGGAAAGATTCTAGTGTGGTCAGCACAGAGCCCCATGCTGGTCAGGGTTATCGTGTGGTCAGCACAGTGCCCCGTATTGGACAGAGATCTAGTGTGTTCAGCACAATGCCCCAGGTTGGACATGGGTTCTAGTGTGCTCAGCACAATGCCCCATGCTGGACTGGGCACTAGCGTGATCTGCACAGTGCCCCATGCTGGGCTGGTCGTTAGTGAGGTCAGCACAGTGCCCTATGCTGGACAGGACTGTCGTGTGATCAGCACAGTGCCCCATGCTGGACAGGACTGGAGTGACATCAGCACAGTGCCCTATGCTGGACAGGGCTCGAGTGTTGTCAGCACAGTGCCCCATGCTGGACAGGGATCTAGTGCGGTCAGCACAGTGCCCCATTCTGGACAGGACTTTAGTGTGGTCAGCACAGTGCCCCATGCTAGCCAGGGCTCTAGTGTGGTTAGCAATGTGCCCGATGCTGGACAGGACTGTCGTGTGATCAGCACAGTGCCCCATGCTGTACAGGACTGTAGTGTGATCAGCACAGTGCCCCATGCTGTACAGGGCTCTAGTGTGGTCAGCACAGTGCCCCATGCTGGACAGGATTGTAGTGTGATCAGCACAGTGCCTCATGCTGCACAGGGATCTAGTGTGGTCAGCACAGTGCCCCATGCTGGACAGGACTGTCGTGTGATCAGCACAGTGACCCATTCAGGGCAGGACTCTAGTTTGGCCAGCACATTGCCCCATGCTTGGCAGGGCTCTAGTGTGGTCAGCACAGTGCCCCATGATGGACAGGACTGTCGTGTGATCAGCACAGTGACCCATTCAGGGCAGGACTCTAGTTTGGCCAGCACATTGCCCCATGCTGGGCTGGGCGTTAGTGAGGTCAGCACAGTGCCCCATGCTGGGCTGTGTTCTAGTGTGGTCAGCATGGTGCCCGATGCTGGGTAGGGTTCGTGTGTGGTCAGCACCGTTCCCATTTGCTGGGTAGGGTTCGTGTGTGGTCAGCACGGTGCTCCATGCTGGGCAGGGTTCTAGTGTGGTCAGCTCCGTTCCCATTTGCTGGGTAGGGTTCTCGTGTGGTCAGCATGGTGCCCTATGCTGGGTAGTGTTCCAGTGTTGTCAGCATGGTGCCCCATGCTGGGCAGGGTTCTAGTGTGGTCAGCACTGTGCCCGATGTTGGGCACGTCTGTAGTGTGGTCAGCATAGTTACCCATGTTGGACAGGGCTCTCGTGTGGCCATGGCATTCCTCCATTTTGGGCAGGGCTCTAATATGGTCAGCACTGTGACCCATGACGGGCAGGGCTTTGGTGTTGTTAACACTGTGCCTCATGCTGGACAGGGCTCTAGTGTGGTCATTACATGTTCCATGTTGTGCCAGTCTCTCGCCCAGGCTAATTGACCATGTGCTGTTAGTGTGAGGAGGGGTTTGAATTGACATCAATCAACTCTTCCGACATCTTTGCCAGACGTCTTTGTAGCTTCGTCTGTGCACGTCTACTGACCGCCTGTGTTAGTCACGCTCAGCTGAACATACATTTAGCAGCACGAGTGTTATGTAAAAGGACCAGGCATTCAACTTACAGGTGTGGGTGTTTTGACTTACTTCTGCTATTGTAAAGTCAGTGGAGGTGCTGTGGATGGCTTTCTGGAGGTTATGTTGTGAGTTGCTACAGACATTCAGGGTTGACAGAGGATTTCGTGACCCAACTCTGCATGAGATATGGGGACTGTAATAAGTGCCTCTGGAGATGTGTTTCTCTGGGAATTCCTGGACGTAGGTAGATCTTATAATCCATGTTGAGGAGGGAGACCGGACGCCCGTTCTTAAGCAAGCAGAGATCACCCCTTTTCAGCAACAGGATGACAACCGCCCTGTGCCACGAGAAGGGCACCCCCGAGTCGCCAGGCTTTCCCCCAGGAACTGCACGTTATTGTCCTCAGGACGTATCCCAATGCCCCGAGGAACTCCACGGTGGCCCCGTCCAGCCCCGGCGATTTGCCCATTCAGTGCTGGTGGAGGGCACCGTACAATTGTGCCAATGTGAGCGGAGTCTCCAATCCTTTGGCGCCCTCCAGTCTGATCTTTGGCAGGTCCTCCTACAAAACTCTACACGTGTCCTCGCTGGACGGGTCTGGAGAGAGCAATGCACTGTTATAGGTTCGGACCAATATTCCCATTCCCTCCGGATCCATCGTCTGCCAGCTGCTCGAAGAGCTGCTTATGCACCCTCTGCCAATTTTCCATTGAGTAGAAGAAGGGTGAGGCGCGGTTCAAATCTTCCAGGATCTGGATCCGCGACCTCACGTACACGCCTCGTGAGCTGCAGGTCCTTCAGCGCGCCCTCTTCTCTTTGTACACCTGCCACAGGATGGGGTCTCTGATGGCCTGACCGAGATGGGACTCCAAGTCAAGCACCTCCCTCTCTAGAAGCTCGATCTCGGCTTCCCGCCTCTTGGTCGACACCTTCGTGTTCTCCTGACAGAAGACACGGATGTGAGTCTTGACCACATCCCAAAATAGCCTCAAGTAGAGGAAGCCTCCCTGCTTCCTTCTCCAGTCAGCCCAGAATCGACGGAATGAGTCACGGAATCACTCGTCCTCCAGCAGCCATTTGTTAAAAGTGCCATTACAGGGACCCGTCCCGTGTGCGGAGTGGAGTGAATTCCTCTCACATCAGGTGGTGGTCCGAGCACGGAACCAGCCACTTGGAGGCCACCGAGATGCAGGAGGCGTATGCCTGTAAAATGTAGAGGCGGATAATTCCGGTACCCTTCTTCTGAGTCCTCCAGACGAAAGCACTGGAGTTGGGATGGAGATTCCACCAGGCATCTACTAATTTGAGGTAGTTGATCCATCAAGTCACCCTGCTACTCCAGGAGCCAGGTGGCTTCATCTCCCGGAACGGTGTGGGTTTCCTGCATAAAACCCATCACAAATCTCCCTTCCCTGAGGATTGTGAGATTGTGAAAACGGCTGAGAGACACCCTGCTGCTGTTGATGTTGAGGCTGGCTATGGACATCTTCATGTCAGAAATACCACCATCCTGTCACCAATACCTTACTGTGAGGAGAGAGTGGAACTGCTTATCGCCTTGCACTCCCCCAGCAACCCGGAGAGGAACACATTGAACAGGCATCGCACGACCTTTTTCATGTCTGCACATTTGCAACCCTCATTGAGGGCAAGACGGACAGACCAGATGATCAGCGCCAGCTACACACACTGGTCAAGGGGCGGCTGAACTTCCCTGCAAGCAGCAAGGAAGTCCCGGAGTTCTACAATGGGGATGAGAGGAGACTCGGTAGGAGGCAGGAGGGAGTGCACCGCCTCACTGGCAATGGATTCAAGGTCGTCCTCCGTGCCCCTCACCGAGACTCCATCCTCCTCCGGGCCATCACCGCCAGTGGCCGACACACCCACCACACAATGTGGTGTGGACATCCCGGCCACGCCAGCGAGTCTCACCTCCCTCATGATCACATCCCCAGGATCGGTGGTGGAGGAGTCATTCCTATATTCCTCTGGGGAAACTGGGAATATGAGTGCCTGTGGTTGAGGACAGCCTCTCCCCCTCAGTGCCCGGGCTTGTGATCAGCCTCGGGGGAGGCAGTTGTTTCTTGACTCTGGAAATCCAGCCGGAGCGGGACCCGAGGTAGAGAGAGGAGGCCATCTCCCACCCTGCCAGCGCCACAGTACCAGCAGACAGAGCACTGTTAACATTATTCAAATCAACCTCCGGGTCGGATCCATCCTGGATGACAGCAACAGGCGCCGAGAGCGTTGACCCTCACAGATCTCAGCCCCACCCAGGACACCGGATCAAGTGGGAGATGGAATGTTTTCTCCTGGTGGATCCACAGGCTCCCCCATCAGGGGAGGGGCCCTTCACCACTCCCCCGCCCCACCTCGGGTGTTGCGAATGGTACAGAGGCTTCTGTCCCCACTCCATTTTATGGGATAGAAAGCTGTGACTTAGGGCTCGAGCCCCAATGGTGCTGGTAGTGCGGGGAGTCCGAGGACCCGCCAGGAGACTGACCCTGTTCCTCTCGGCAATCTGCAGTGGAGGGATGCCTCCTCCTCTTATTCATGGAGAGGTGAGGAGGTTCAGAGACCTCAGTCTCACGAGACATCTATGTTTATCCCTCCACACCCTCAACAGTGTAGAGGGAGATTTACTCTCGATCTGACCCTCAGGCCCGTTTTGTTTTTTTGTCCAGGGGGACTTTATTCGCCAGGACCCCTTTATTTAAATTTTGAATTAAGTTTATTAAAAACAGATAAATAAACCAAAAGCTCAAATTAAAATGCCATTCTCGGCATTAAAGATGCATCCCAGCCCCTGCGGTACCCACCGATGGTGGAAGGCCTCGAGTGTGCCAGATTCTGAATAGATCCCTGTTAAAGACAGGAACTTCAGTCCGTGTCATCCACACCCATAGCGGCAGGAGGTGGAAAGAGGGTTTTCAAGGTTTTTACCTACAGGAACAATCAAAGTACCAGAGCTCACATTTCCTCTGTCCCTGAGAGTCATTACTCATTATCCCCCCTGGAGAAACACCTCTCTCTCTCTCTCTCTCTCACTCACTCCCTCTCTCACTCTCTCCCCCTCTCTCTCTCTGTCTCTCTCTCTCACTCATTCTCTCTCTCACTCTCTCTCTCTCTCTGTCTCTCTTTCTTTCTTTCTCTCTGTCTCCTTCCCAGCAGAAAGCAATTGCTTTTAACACTCCAACATCCATGTTATCAAAGCTTTTGTCCTCCCCTCTCACACCAATTTAAAATATAACTATACACACATGTTAAACAACCAACTACATTCAGACAGCATGCAGGACCAGACGTAACTGACCGTAATAGACACTGGCTGAGACAGACAAAGAAATCAAACAGGAAACTTCAAATACAAAAACAGACCCACTTACTCAAACACAAGCTTTTCCTCCTGTTCTCCTCAGACATTCTTTAAGCCTTACTGTGGCTCCGAAAGATTTCCTTTCCTTTTATATCTCAGGGACAGACAGGGTGGATAGCAAGAAGCTTTTTCCCAGAGTGGGGGATTCAATTGCAAGGGGACACGAGTTCAAAGTGAAAGGTGAAAACTTTAGGGGGGATATGCGTGGAAAGTTCTTTACGCAGAGGGTGGTGGGTGCCTGGAACGCATTGCCATCGGAGGTGGTAGACGCGGGCACGATAGCGTCTTTTAAGATGTATCTAGACAGTTACATGAATGGGCAGGAAGTAAAGAGATATAGACCATTAGAAAATAGGCAACAGGTTTAGATAGAGGATTTGGATCGGCGTAGGCTTGGAGGGCCGAAGGGCCTGTTCCTGTGCTGTAATTTTCTTTGTTCTTTGTTAACGTCACACGTGACTTGGTGGGATTGAGAGTAACAGACTGTTCCATTCGGTGTTGTCACCACATTAACGGGACAGCCTGTCAAGGAGGTTACCTTAACGGGACGGATTGGTAAACGTTCTCCCTCTCCAAAATTGTCCCCCTCCGAGGCCTCCTGCTCCGTTTTAGTACCACCTGTGTGATACTCTGCTTTTTGTGAAGGCTGCTACACCCGCCTGGGAGCTGCTTTCCCTCTGGGTTTGCAATCACTGAATGTTAGACCTGTACTGTGCATGCTCTGTCTTCAGGTGGGGTCACTCCTGTAACTCCCTAAGGACACCTCTAGAATCCTCTAACTTCTGGGTCAACTGGACATTATCCTGTGTGACAGTAACAATATGTTTCTCTGCTAACTCTAACTGCTGCTGAACTGCACAAGCCTGTCCTGCATTAAGTGTCTGTTGTTGCATAGTGACAGTAAAGGACACTAGCTTATTGTGTAACTCATGTAGCTGTGTCTGCTGCTGCTGCTGGGTCTGTTCACTTTGAGCTACCATTTCTCTCACCTGTGACTCGATCACTTCCTCATCGCACTGTGCACGATGCTGCACATGGAGTCAGATTTAAAGCCTTTTCACCCTTCTGATGTTTAGCCAAGACGTGTGCCTGGATAAACTTCACTATATTTTAAAAGGAACGTGTTCATGCTTCCATACACAGTCTCCGAACAGGGACTGGATACTGTCCATATTACACTTAGTGCTTAACTCTTCCTCATATGTTTCCCAGAGACCCTTCTTCCCATTGTCTTTTTTGTGACATAATGTGTATTTAAAGAGACATCACTGGGTCAGTATAATCGTCTGCCCCTCAAAAGAGTTTATCCCTGCAAGAGTTTTCACTGGTCAAACGAATATTGATATGTTTGCGAAACTTTGCTACAACAGCCTCGGTTTGCATAGTAGTCAAAGTCCCGGGTTTCAGCACCACTTGTAAGATCTGGGGTTTGATTTAATGTAATTGTCAGACTTAGGTCAATTACAATGACTGTCTATGTTGGGAGATCAGATCTAAAAGGGACTTGCAGCTCAGACTAGCTATAAAACTACATGTGTACGGGGCTGCTTTCACAAGCTTCACAGACTGAATGAAGTTCTGCACAATAAGCAGAACATGGTGATACTGAGCAAAGGGAAGTGGTCAGCAGTTGTGTTCTCAATGGAACACCCGGTCCTCAACCTCCGGTTATCTGTGGAACCTTGTCTCTTCATTGGAGTCTATCTTATGTCTTCTTCTTGATGATGATGTGCCCTTTTGGGGTCTTACAAGCTCTTAATTTATACACATTTCCCAGCTTGGTTCTGTTCCATATTAGGTTAAAAGGCCATTTCTGTTCATTTGATTGGTCAGTCATTAACTAACTACCCTTCCATGATGGTACTTTGAGCCTGGTTTAAGTCATTGTCATTGTCGTTCAGTGGGGAGTGGCGGGGGGAGGGGAGGGGCATCCAGATTCCAGCTGCCTTAACTCTACGAATTCCTTTACAAAAGGTCATATCTTGACCCGGTGCCACCCTGCTGTGCCTATTCAACCACAGTGACCACTTAATGGCATTGAATTGTACATATCTCATTTCACAGCTTCCTGTCCACACGGGCATTGTTTACAGTTTTATACCGTTTAAAAACCAGCAGTCTCCCTGGGATAATCCACAGTCTAATGACTTTAAAATAAAGGGTCTCAACAGGTCAGGACTTGTCCAGATATTTAGCTAACATCATGCGTTGTGGTTATGTTACATACAGAATACTATTTTAACCGTTATACTGAAGGAAATGACAACTAAGTTCTAACAGTCCTATCATAAAATAAACTCAATCCTACAGTTTTGTCCCAACAAGGACGCAGATAACTAGCTTTGTGTTTGGAAACAGCAGCCACTACTGCCCACTGTTGACTGATTGTGCCTGAAGCTGTTGGGTTTTAGCTAAACACAGGGCATTTCTTTTATTCGCTCATTCATGGGATGTGGGTGTCGCTGGCTCTGCCAGCATTTATTGCCATCCCTAATTGCCCTTGAGAAGGTGGTGCTGAGCTGTCTTCTTGAACCCCTGTTCCTGGGCATGGTGATGGCATTGTCTGGGACACTGTCTGTAAGGTGTGATTCGATGAGTATGACTATGTTTTCTGCTGCTTGACTAGCCTGTGGGACAGCTCTCCCAACGTTGGCACAAGCCCCCAGATGTTAGTATGGAGGACCTTACAGGGTCGACAGGGCTGGGTTTGTCTTTGTTGTTTCTGGTGCCTAGGTCGATGCTGGGTGGTCTGTCTGGTTTCATTGCTTTTCTTAGATTTTGTAGCCGTTTCGTACAACTGAGCAGCTTGCTAGGCCATTTCAGAATCAACCACATTGCTGTGAGTCTGGAATCACATGTAGGCCAGACCAGGTTAGGATGGCAGATTTCCTTCCCTAATGGACATTGGTGAACCAGATGTGTTTTTACAACAATTGACAATGAACACCATGAGAATAGATATTTTAATTCTAGAATTTTATTCAAGATGATTAATGATGTCAGAGTATGTCTTGTTTTGAAATGCAAATAAACCAGAAATTCCCTAAGCAACAGTTTGTAAGACGTCAGGAATGTAAGAGATTTGGATTGTTTAATTGTCCTGTGGTTTAAAATGTGTATGTGACCAGGAAGAAAAGCTGCTATTGTTTGTGCTGAGAACAATCCTGAGGCATCTGTAACATCCACAAGTGGTGATGAAAATACTGAAGGAAATGTAAACACATGCTCACCATCAAGGCAGTCTCTCATATCATCATCTGAACAAAGAATTAGGCATCTCATTGGACAATTGTAGCTTACGGTGTATTTTGATAGGACAGTGTGATCTTGTCAGTGAAACATTCAGCCCACCTTGATATGAAAGGTGCAAAATCATTGGAAATAGTGATTCAATGATAAGGTCGAGGAGATTGGTCAGCGGCAGAACGATTAGCAGGGAGGGAAATGCTCACTGGGTTATCATGTATGCATGACTCTTTGCAACATGTTTGTGACTAATGGGAGTATTGTTCACCGGTACATTGCGAATGGGTATTTTGAATAATTGTAAACTAGTAGTATTCCTACTGAATCTAGTAGAGTCATTGGTGTTTAATTTGAGCTCTGAGTGCTGTCTCATTATTTCTTGTAATACTCATGATTGAACCATGGAGTAACCAATCAAAAAGATGACAGTTTATAAACAACAATTGTTTCGAAATGTGGACATGAGGCTTCACATTATCATTCCCAGGAATGTCGACCCAAAGACCTGTGTCCAGAGTTACGACCGAGACTAGTTAACGACCCTTATGAAAATCCATGGAATACCATTCCTGCATCTTTGTTGTCCATCCATAATTATGCTTGACACTGATTGGCTTTCTAGACTATTTCAGAGGACAGTTAAAAGTGAACCACATTGAGTTACATGGCGACCAGAACAGATAAGGATGGTAGATCACCTTCCCTAAAGGACATTAGTGAACCAGATAGATTGTTATAAAAATCGATGATACTTTCATGGCAACATTCTTAAGTCCAACTTTCAATTCCAAATTTGTATTTATCAATTGAATATATTAAATCATTGAATTTTAAATTCCGCCAGCTGCTATGGTGGGATTTGAACCCAGGGCATTAGCCTGAGCCTCTGGATTACTAGTTCAATGACATTACCACTATCCCACTGTCACTGCCTCTCTGCATCACATTCCTCCCTTAAGACACTACATAAAACCTTGCTCTTTGACCAAGCTGTTGGTCATCTGACCTCATATCTCCTATTGTGGCTCTGTGTCATACTTTGCTTCATAATGCTCCTGTGGAGCTCTTGCGATGTTTTATGCATAAAAGGCACGATATAAATATACGTTGTTGTTGTTGGCATTTACTAGACATAACTTGTCTTACCATATCCTTGCTGCTGGCCATTTGTTGTCCATGGTTTTTTTCTTTTCTCAAGCAGCAAATACTTTTGTCCTGGGATGTGAACTCTAGAAATTTCCCCATCAGTGACAGTAAATACAATGTTTACTCCACCTGTCCTTTTTTAATCAGAGTGCAACATTGGCAACCCTCCAGTCCTCTGCCACGACTCCCATATCCAAGGTGTAATGGAAGATTCTGGCCTGTGCATCTGCTATTCTCATCTTTCCCTCCCTCAGCAATCCTCATACATCCCATTCAGACTGGGCAAATGTTATCGTTCATTGTGGTACAAAAGGTGTCCAAATGAAAAGGGTTAACTGAACCTGTTTGTTCAGTAACTGCAATTAATGTCAGTCTCCATGGACCCTAACTGTGTCACTGGAGGGTTTTCCTTTTCTATTAATAAGGGACTCTTTCAATGTGTTATCACATAGCGTCAAAGGGAACATCACGCTCAGCACTGACAGGGATCAGTGGCTCCAGTGAGAGGGAAGGGATAGATCAGAATCTGAGAACAATAGATTTGAATGTTACAACAATGGACAGGAGTTTATCCTCGGATCTTTACTATCTTTCTACATATTGGGATTGGTACTCATTAGACGATCGGATCCTGTATGCACTTGTGATATTTCAATATATTTACTATCCCATCCTGGCTATTGTTGGTGTCCCTGGTTGGTCTCTCTATACAGCTATTATTCCTACAAACCATGTTTAATTGCAATACTGCTCCTGTAATTTACTCTGCCCTTCTTGCTGCTGCGACTGTTGCTGGTGAATCTCTACCTCCAGCTATTAGCTGTAAATCCATTGCTAATTGTATTGCAGTTCTTGTAAGTTCATCACTCATCTTCGGTCCTGTCTGTGCTCCTTGTAAGTCTCTATTTTCCGCTAGGAGATCTGCAAACCCTGTTTCACTGAAATACTGTTCTGTAATGCAAATATTGGGAAGACTGAAGCCAGTGTCATCGGCCTTCATCACAAATTCCATCCCCTATCTGTGAAACATATACCCCACCCTGCCCGATATCTGAGGCTGAACCAGACTGTTCACAACCTCTGTATTCTATTTATACCTGAGCTGAGTTCATCTCCATATTCCCTACATCACCAATCCTGCCTATTACCACCTCTGTAATATCATCCATCTCCACCTCTGCCTCAGCCCTTCTGCTGCATAAACCCTCATCTGTACCTTTATTCACTTGATTTTTCCAATTCTATCCTGGTCCCCCTGCAGGTTATAAACTTCTATAAATCACAGCCCATCCAGAAATCTGCTGCCTGTATTCTAACTCACACCAAATCCCGATCACCCATCACCCCTGTGCTCACTGATCTGCATTGGCTCCCGGTCTGACAGTGCTTAATTTTAATAATCTCATTCTTGTGTTTGAATCCCTCCATGGCCTCGCCCCTCCAATTAGCCCCATTCCCCTGCCCATTCCCATATTCCAGCATTTCTTCCACCATCAAGTCTATTTCCATGTCCCCTTTTAAAGTGAATTTCCTTCCCTCACTATCTCTCCCTGGTGGTGATTTTCAGCTCTTACAGCAGCATTGTTGCCCACACTGTGGAAGCCTGGATCCAGAAAAGGGTCTGAACTGAGCTCCCAGCCACTTCTGGTGTGGCCTGCACACTGTCCCATGCTGTGCAGTACTCTAGCCCGGGTGTACATTGTGTGCACTAGTAGCATGAGGAGTTGTGGAATGTCATGTCAAACTGCTATTCCGGCAGCTTTGTTGCACTTCTTTGAAACGTGATCTGTGCATGTCCACTGACCGCCTGTGTTAGTCACTCTCAGCTGAACATACATTCAGCAGCACGAGGAACTCCCTCTAGTGTTATTTAAAAGGACCAGACATCCAACTTACAGGTGAGAGGCTTTTGACTTACTTCTGCTTTTGTAAAGTTGGAGGAGGTGCTGTGGATGGTTTTCTGGAGGTTGTGTTGTGAGCTGCTGCAGACATTCAGGGAGGACAGAGGATTTGGTGTCCCAACTCTGGAGGAGGTATGGGGACTGTAGTTACAGTGTCTCTGGGTCTGTAACATGACCAACAAATGGAGCAGAGGCTGCAGAGAGGGGAAGCTCTGTGACGATGGAGGAGGAGGGGACTCTGCTCTACCCACCCCTGGTTTTCCAAGAACACTTTTCCTACCTACATCTAACCCAGGAGTAGTGTGTGAGGTGACTCTGATTCAATACGGATGTGGTCACAGAGCTGTGTCACCTCCTGTCACATAACCTGGAGCCTCACACCAGGGTGAGGACGGAGCTGTCAGTGGCTGTTAAGGTCACAGTTTCATTGAACGTCTATGTATCTGGATCTTTCCAGGCAGGAGCAGGAGACATATCCAACATTCAGTCATAGACAGTGATAGAGTCAAAGTCACTTACCACACAGAAGGAGTCCATTCGCCCCATCGAGACCATGCTGGTTCTCTGTGGATCAATCAAGTCAGTCTTACTCCCCCGCCCAATTCCCGTAGCCCTGCAAGTCCACTTCCTTCAATCACCCATCCAGTTTCCTTTTGAAATTGGAAGGAAGGATCAAATTGGAAGGAAGTAAAGCTGGTAACAGGAGGTAGAAAAGTAGAAGGTGACATTCGAAGGGAGGCGAAACAAAGGTGAGCTTCAACTAGAATGCAGAATGTCAATAAGACACAGTTATGGGCACTGTACCTGAATGCGCGCAGTATTTGGAACAGGGTAGATGATTTAAAGGCCCAAATAGAGGTACATGGGTATGATCTAATAGTCATAACGGAAACGTGGCTACAGAGTGACCAAGACTGAGAACTGAATATGCAGGCATATTCGACCTTTTGGAAGGACAGGCAACAAGGGAAACGACGTAATGTTGCGCTGATAATAAGGGATGGGATCAGTACATTAGTAAGGGAGGATCTCAGGTCTGCAGAACAAAATATGGAATCTGTTTGGGTGGAGCGAAGAAACTGAAAGGGCAGAAAACATTGGTAGGAGAGCTGTTTATAGGTCACCAAACAGTATTGCTAGTGTGGGGCACAGCATTAATGGAGATGGGAGAATCATACAGGATGGGTAATGCAATAATCAGGGGTGAGTTAGATCTTCATATAGACTGGGTAACCTAATGAGAACAAATTTCATGGATAGCGAGTTTCTGGAGTGTGTTACGGATGGTTTTCTAGAGCAGTATATTCAGGAACCGACTAGAAAACAGGCTATTTTAGATCTAGTATTATGTAATGTGACAGGGCTAATTATTAATTGTATTGTAAAATTACCTTTCGGGATGAATTACCATAATGTGATAGAATTTTACATTATGCTTGAAAGTACGTTCGTTCAATCTTAAGCCAGGGTGTTAAATTTGCACAAAGGAAATTATGAAGATATGAGGAGCAAATTGCCCGAGGTGGATTGGGAAACTACATTGAAAGGTATGATAGTACATAGGCAATCGATAGTCATTAAAGAAAGATTATATAGTTGACAGCACCGATACATTGCTTGCAGGCACATAAACCCCAAAAGTAAAGGCAGTCACTGTAATAACAAAGGAAGTTAAGGATTGTATAAGATTAAAACTGCGGTTAGCACCGCAGCTTCACAGCTCCAGCAACCCGGGTTCAGTCCTGGGTATTGCCTATGTGGAGTTTGCAAGTTCTACCTGTGACTGCGTGGGTTTCAGCCGGGTGCTTCAGTTTCCTCCCACAGCCAAAGACTTGCAGGTTGATAGGTAAATTGGCCATTGTAAATTGCTCCTAGTGTAGGTAGGTGGTAGAAGAATGGTGGGAATGTGGTGGGGAATATGGGATTAATGTCGGATTGGTATAAATGGGTGGTTGTTGTTCGCCACAGACTCGGTGGGCTGTAGGGCCTGTTCCAGTGCTGTATCTCTCTATGTCTCTATAAAAGGCCTATAAAGTTGCCATAAATCGGAGTAAACCTGAGAATTGGGAGGACTTTAGAATAGATCAAAGGACGAAGAAGAAACTGATAAAGAAAGGGAGAATAGAATATGAAAGTTTGTTGGAAAAAATATGAAAACGGACTGTAAAAGCTTCCACAGGTACATAAAAAGGAAACGTTTGGCGAAGACAAATGTGGGTCCATCACAGGCAGTGTCAGTAGAATTTATAATGGGGAACAGAGAAATGGCAGAGAAGCTAAATGATTACTTTGTGTCAGTGGAATATATAAGAAATCTCCCAGAATGAGAGATCCAAAGGATGGTCGGAATAAAAAATTGAAGGAAATTAAAAGCATAATACTATGAATGCTGGAAATCTGAAATAAAAACAAGAAATGCTGAAAACACTCAGCAGGTCTGATAGCATCTGTGCAGAGAGAAGCAGAGATAACGTGACCCTTCTTCAGAACTGCAATGAATTGAAGGAAATTAGTATTACTAAGAAGAAATTGAAGAAATTAATTGGGCTGAAGGTTGGTATGTCCCCAGGACCTGATATTCTACTTGCCAGAGCGTTGACGAGATAGCTATGGAAATGCATTGCTGATCATCTTCAAAAAATCTGCAGATTCCGGAGCTTGGAAGGTCGCAAATGTCACCCACTATTTAAGAGGGAGGGAGAGAGAAAACAGGGAATTACAAAGCTGTTAGCCTTTCATTAATCGTTGGGAACCTGCGAGAATCATTTCTAAAGGATGTGATAAATGGACTTGGATAACAATGATCTGATTGGGCACAGTTAACATGGATTTATGAATGGGAAATGATGTTTGACGAACCTGTTGGAGATTTTGAGGATGTTACTCACAGAATTGATAAAGGGGAGTTGGTGGACATGGTATACTTGTATTTTCAGAAGGTTTTTGATGAAGTCCACCAGAAGGAGCTTGCTTCGCAAAATTAAAATAAATGGGATAGGAGGTAGTATCCTGGCATTTTCACGTTGGCATGGTGTGACTAGTAGGGTACTGCAAGGATCAGAGCTTGGCCTCAGCTGTTCACAATATGTATCGATGATTTGGATGTGGGGACCAAATGTAATATTTCCAAGTTTGTGTATGACACAAAATAAAACGAAACCAATAAAATTCAAGCAAGACTTGACACGGTAGATGCAGGAAGGATGTTCCCGATGGTGGGGAGTCCAGAACCAGGGGTCATAGTCTAAGGATACGGGGTAAAACTTTCAGGACTGACATGAGGAGAAATTTCTTCACCCAGAGAGTGCTGAGCCTGTGAAAATCTGTCATCACGCCCATATCCAAGGGGGATTGGAAGATTCTGGCCAGTGCCTCGGCTATTTCCACCATTCCTTCCCTCAGCAACCCTCATACATCCCATCCAGACTGGGTAAATGTTCAACTTTATTGCGGTACAAAAAGTGTTGGATTGAAAAGAGTTAACTGAATCTGTTAATTCCGTGACTGTACATAATGTCAGTCTCCATGGACCCTAATTGTGTTTTCCATCTTCTATTAATAAGGGGCTTCTTTCAATGTGTTATTCCATAGTGTCAGTGGGAACATCAGCCCCGGCACTTACAGAGATCAGCTGCTCCAGAGAGATAGAGAGAGGATAGGTTAGAATCTAAAAACAAAAGACTGGAATGTTACAATAATGGGTCAGAATCTGAGAACAAAAGACTGGAATGTTACAACAATGGGTCAGAATCTGAGAACAATAGATTGGAATGTTACAACAATGGGTCAGTGTCTGAGAACAATAGATTGGAATGTTACAACAATGGACAGGATTTTATCCTCGGATCTTTTCTCTCTTTCTACATATTCTGATCGGTAGTCATTAAACTCTCGTATCTATCTCGCACTGAAGATTATTCAATACATTTACTATCCCATCCTGGCTATTATTGGGGTCCCTGGTAAGTCTCTCTATCTAGCTATTAATTCTAAAAACATGTTTAACTGCATTACTGTTCGTGTAATTTACTTTGTCCTTCTTGCTGCCGTTGTCTGCCTGGTGAATATCTCCAGATATTAGCTCTATAAACCATTGTCAACTGTATTACAGTTCTTGTCATTTACTCTCTCATTTTATTTATTTAATAATAATTAACTAATTAGTGTTAGAAATGTCAGTTGGAGGGGTGAAGTGCTTCACCTGTGAGATGTGGGAAGCCCGTGACGCTTCCAGCGTTCTGGAGGACTACATCTGCAGGACGTGTACCCAGTTGCAGCTCCTCATAGACCGCATGGATCGGTTGGAGCGGCAACTGGATGCAGTTAGGAGCATGCAAGTGGCGGAAAACGTCATAGTCAGGAGTTTTAGAGAAGTGGTTACACCCAAGGTGCAGGGGATAGATGGGTGACCGCTAGAAGGGGCAGGCAGTCAGTGCAGGAATCCCCTGTGGCTATCCCCCTCTCTAACAAGTATACCGTTTTGGATACTGTTGGGGGGGATGGTCTATCAGGGGAAAACAGAAGCAGCCAGAGCAGTGGCACCACGGCTGGCACTGTTGTTCAGCATGGAGGGACAAAACACAGAAGAGCAATAGTTATCGGGGACTCTATAGTCAGGGGCACAGATCGGCGCTTCTGTGGACGTGAAAGAGACTCCGGGATGGTATGTTGCCTCCCTGGCGCCAGGGTCAAGGATGTCTCTGAATGGACAGGGGGAATTCTGAAGGGGGAGGGTGAACAGCCAGAGGTTGTGATACACATCGGTATCAACGACATAGGCAGGAAGAGTGATGAGGTCCTTCAGGGGGAGTTTAGGGAGTTAGGTAGAAAGTTAAAAAACAGGACCTCGAGGGTTGTAATCTCCGGATTACTCCCTGCGCCACATGCCAGTGAGGCTAGAAATAGGAAGACAGTGCAGCTAAACACGTGGCTGAGCAACTGGTGTAGAAGGGAGGGTTTCAGATATCTGGACCATTGGGATCTCTTCAGGAACAGATGGGACCTGTACAAGAAGGACGGGTTGCATCTAAACTGGAGGGGCACAAATATCCTGGCTGCGAGGTTTGCTAGCGTCACTCGGGAGGGTTTAAACTAATGTGGCAGGGGGGTGGTAACCAGAGTAGTAGGACAGCATGTGAAATAAATGAAGAGGAACTAGTAAATAAGGCCAGTAAGCCTAAGAGGAAGAGCAGGCAGGGAGATGTTGCGGAGAACAGCGGGACTGGTGGTGTGAAGTGCATTTGTTTCAATGCGAGAAGTATAACGGGTAAGGCAGATGAACTTAGAGCTTGGATTAGTACTTGGAACTATGATGTTTTTGCTATTACAGAGACTTGGTTGAGGGAAGGACAGGATTGGCAGCTAAATGTCCCAGGCTTCGGAAGCTTCAGAAGGGATAGAGGGGGATATAAAAGTGGTGGGGTAGTTGCATTACTAGTTAAGGAGAATATCCCAGCTGGACTGCGGGAGGACACCTCAGAGGGGTCATACAGCGAGGCAATATGGGTGGAGCTCAGGAATAGGAAGGGTACAGTCACGATGTTGGGGCTTTACTACAGGCCTCCCAACAGCCGGTGGGAGGTAGAGGAGCAGAAATGTGGACAAATTTTGGAAAGGTGTACAGGTAGCAGGGTTGTAGTGGTGGGTGATTTTAACTTCCCCTGTATTGACTGGGACTCACTTAGTGTTAGGGGTTTGGATGGGGCAGTATTTGTAAGGAGCATCCAGGAGGGCTTCTTGAAACAATACGGAGATAGTCCAACAAGGGATGGGGCCGTACTGGACCTAGTATTGGGGAATGAGCCTGGCCAGGTGGTCTACGTTTCAGTAGGGGAGCATTTCGCGAACATTGACCATAATTCCATGAGTTTTAAGGTACTTGTGGATAAGGATAAGAGTAGTCCTCGGGTGACAGTGCTAAATTGGGGGAAGGCTAATTATAAAAATATTAGGCAGGAACTGAAGAATTTAGATTGGGGGCGGCTGTTTGATGGTAAATCAATATCTGACATGTGGGAGTCTTTCAAACGTCAGTTGATTAGAATCCAGGACCAGCATGTTCCTGTGAGGAAGAAGGATAAGTTTGGCAAGTTTCGGGAACTTTGGATAACGCGGGATATTGTGAGCCTCGTCAAAAAGAAAAAGGAAGCATTCGTGAGGGCTGGAAGGCTAGGAACAGACGAATCTCTTGAGGAATATAAAGACAGTCGGAAGGAACTTAAGCAAGGAGTCAGGAGGGCTAAAAGGGGTCATGAAAAGTCATTGGCAAACAGGATTAAGGAAAATCCCATAGCTTTTTATACGTATATAAAGAGCAAGAGGGTAACCGGGGAAAGGGTTGGCCCACTCAAGGACCGAGAAGGGAATCTATGTGTGGAGCCAGAGGAAATGATACTAAATGAGTACGTTGCATCAGTATTCACCAAAGAGAAGGACTTGGTACATGATGAGCCTAGGGAAGGGAGTGCAGATAGCCTCAGTCATCCCATTATCAAAAAGGAGGAGGTGTTGGGTGTCTTGCAAAACTTTAAGGTAGATAAGTCCCCAGGGCCTGATGAGATCTACCCCAGAATACTGAGGGAGGCAAGGGAAGAAATTGCTGGGGCCTTGACAGAAATATTTGCATCCTCATTGGCTCCAGGTGCGGTCCCAGAGGGCTGGAGAATAGCCAATGTTGTTCCTTTGTTTAAGAAGGTTAGCAAGGATAATCCAGGAAATTATAGGCCAGTGAGCCTTACGTTAGTGGTAGGGATATTATTAGAGAGGATTCTTCGGGACAGGATTTACTCCCATTTGGAAACAAATGAACTTATTAGCGACAGGCAGCATGGTTCTGTGATGGGGAGGTCGTGTGTCACTAATTTGATTGAGTTTTTTGAGGAAGTGACAAAGATGATTGATGAAGGAAGGGCAGTGGATGTCATCTTTATGGACTTCAGTAAAGCCTTTGACAAGGTCCCTCATGGCAGACTGGTACAAAAGGTGAAGTCACATGGGAACAGAGGGGAGATTGCAAGATGGATGCAGAACTGGCTCGGTCATAGAAGACAGAGGGTAGCAGTGGAATGGTGCTTTTCTGAATGGAGGGATGTGACTAATGGTGTTCCGCAGGGATCAGTGCTGGAGCCTTTGCTGTTTGTAGTATATATAAATGATTTGGAGGAAAATGTAGCTGGTCTGATTAGTAAGTTTGCGGACGACACAAAGTTTGGTGGAGTTGCGGATAGTCATGAGGATTGTGAGAATATACAGCAAGATATAGATCAGTTGGAGACTTGGGAGGAGAAATGACAGATGGAGTTTAATTCGGACAAATGTGAGGTAATGCATTTTGGAAGGTCTAATCCAGGTGGGAGGTTTGCAGTAAATGGCAGAACCCTTAGGAGTACTGACAGGCAGAGAGATCTGGGCGTCCAGGTCCACAGATCATTGAAAGTGGCAACGCAGGTGGATAAGGTAGTCAAGAAGGCATACGGCATGCTTATCTTCATGGGTCGGGGTGTAGAGTATAAAAATTGGCAAGTCATGCTGCAGCTGTACAGAACTTTAGTTAGGCCACACTTAGAATATTGCGTGCAATTCTGGTCGCCACACTACCAGAAGGATGTGGAGGCTTTGGAGAGGGTACAGAGGAGGTTTACCAGAATGTTGCCTCGTCTGGAGGGCATTAGCTATAAGCAGAGGTTGGATAAACTCGGATTGTTTTCACAGGAACGACGGAGGTGGAGGGGCGACATGATAGAGGTTTACAAAGTTATAAGCGGCATGGACAGAGTGGATAGTCAGAAGCTTTTTCCCAGGGTGGAAGAGTCAGTTACTAGGGGACATAGGTTTAAGGAGAGAGGGGCAAAGTTTAGAGGGGATGTGAGAGGCAAGCTCTTTACACAGAGGGTGGTGAGTGCCTGGAACGTGTTGCCGGGGGAGGTGGTGGAAGCGGATACCATAGAGATGTTTCAGAGGCATCTTGACAAATACATGAATAGGATGGGAATAGAGGGATACGGACCCCGGAAGTGCAGACGGTGTTAGGTTCGGCAGGCATCAAGATCGGCGCAGGCTTGGAGGGCCGAATGGCCTGTTCCTGTGCTGTACTTTTCTTTGTTCTTTGTTCTTGTTCTTTGCTGCTGTTGCTGTCTCTATTTCAGGCTCGGAGATCTGTAAACCCTGTTTCACTGAAATACTGTTCTGTTATGTAAATTTTGGGAAGACTGAAGCCAGTGTCATTGGTCTCCATCACAAACTCCATCCCCTATCTGGGAAGCACATACTCCACCCTGCCCAATATCTGAGGCTCAACCGGACAGTTTACAACTTCTGAGTTATATTTAAACCTGAGCTGAGTTCATCTTCATATTCTCTCCATCACCAACCCTGCCTAATACCACCTCTGTGATTTCACCCATCTCCACCTCTGCCTCAGCCCATCTGCTGCGTAAACCCTCATCCGCATCACTGATAAATCCACACTTGACTATTCCAATTCCATCTTGGTCACCCTTCTCGTTATAAACCTCCATAAACCACAGCCCATCCAGAACTCTGCTGCCTGTATTTTAACTCATTCCAAATCGCGATCACCCATCACCCCTGTGCTCACTGATCTACATTGGCTACCGGTCTGGCAGCACCTTAATTTTAATATTCTCATTCTTCTGTTTGAATCTCTCCATGGCCTCAGCCCTCCATTTATTCATTTTCCCCTCTCCAATTCATATATTCCTGCAAATCTTTCGACTTCACTCTTTTTTCAGTTCTCCTTGTAAAGTGAATTTCTTTATCTGTATGTGTCCCGAGACAGGATTATAGACTCCGCAGCAAGACTGCTGCTGACGGTACAGAAGCTGGTTATCCATAAAGAGATGTGAATCGCACAGCCGGCCACTTCCAGTGCGGTCTGCACAATATCCCATGCTGGGCGGGGCTCCAGCCCAGTCGTATCATCTATGTGCTGTTCGCGTGGTCTTCACAGCCGGCCACTTCTACTGTGGCCTGCACACTGTCCCAAGCTGGGCAGAGCTCTAGCTCAATTGTACCTTGTATGTGTTGTTCCTTTGAGGGTGGATTTGAAAGTGATGTCAATGTACCATAGCAGGAGCTTTGATGTACTTCTCTGAAACTTGGTCTGTGCATGTCCACTGACCGCCTGTGTTAGTCACTCACAGCTGAAAATACATTCAGCAGCAGGAGGAACCCCCTCTAGTGTTATTTAAAAGGACCAGGCATCCAACATACAGGTGAGGGGCTTTTGACTTACTTCTGCTATTGTAAAGTTAATGGAGGTGCTGTGGATGGTTTTCTGGAGGTTGTGTTGGGAGCTGCTGCAGACATTCAGGGAGGACAGAAGATTTGGTGACCCAACTCTGGGAGAGGTATTGGGACTGTAGTTACAGTGTCCCTGGGTCTGTCACATGACCAACAAATGGAGCAGAGGCTGCAGAGAGGGAAGCTCTGTAAATATAGAGGAGCAGGGGGCTCTGCCCTACCCACCCCGGGTGTTCCAAGAGCTCTTTTCCTACCTACACTTAACCCAGGAGCAGTGTGTGAGGTGACTCTGATTCAATAAGGAGGTGGTCACAGAGCTGTGTCACCTCCTGTAACACAACCTGGAGCCTCACACCAGGGTGAAGACGGAGCTGTCAGTGGCCGTTCAGGTCACAGTTTAATTGAACTTCTATGTATCTGGATGGTTCCAGGCAGGACCAGGTGACATATCCAACATAGAGTGGTAGAAATCGATGGAGTCATTTACAACACTGAAGGAGGCCATTCAGCCACTCTATGCCGGCTCTCTGTGGAACAATCCAGTCAGTTCCACTCCCCCGCTCAATTCCCGTATCCCTGCAAGTTCATTTCCTTCAGGTGTCCATCCAGTTTCCTTTTGAAATCATTGATTGGCTTGGCTTCCACCACCCTCATGGGTAGTGAGTTCCAGCTCATTACCATCCACTATGTAAAAATGTTTCTCCTCATATTCCCCCTGTATCTCTTACCCAAAACCTTCCATCTGTATCCCCTAGTCCTTGCTTCATCAGTTAATGGGAACAGTTTTTCCTTGTCTATCTTATCTAAGTCTATCATAATCATGTGCACCTCTATCAAATCTCTCTCAATCTCCTTTACACCAGGGAGAACAACTCCATCTTCTCCGATCTCACTTTGTAACTAAACTCCCATCCCTGGAATTATTCTGGTAAATCTCCTCTGCACCCTTTCAGGGACTTTCACATCCTTCCGACAGTGTGGTGACCAGAACTGTACACAGTTCTCTAGTTGGGGTCTAACCAAAGCTTTATGAATGTTCTGCATAACTTCCCTTATTTTCTATCTTTGCATCCAATGATGAAGCCCAAGATCTGATATGATTTGCTAAGCACCCTCCTAATATGTCCTGGCACCTTCAAAGATCAATGCATATGGAGCCCCAGGTCCCTCTGTTCCTGCACAATCTTTAGAACTGTGTCATTATGTCTATATTGCCTTCCTCGTCCATCTGATAAAATACATCAACTCACGCTCCTCTGTATTAAATTCCACCTGTCACTTCTCTGTCCATTCTGCTAGCTGATCTATATCATGTTGCAGGTGGTTTGTGACATCCTCACTGCTTACTACTCCTCCAAGATTGCAATCACCAGAAAAAATGTAAATTCTACTCATTATTCCAAGATCCATGTCATTTATATGTAGCAAAAAAAAAGCACAGTGTTCCTCGCACTGACCATTGGGGAACTTCACTGTCTACCATCCTCCAGTCTGAAAAACAACCATTTAACACATTTCTCTTTTTTCTGTCATTTGGACAATTTTTGATTCAACTGGATGCTATTCCTGAGATTCAATTTTTTTAACCAAGCTTTTGTGTGGTTGTTCATCAAACAATTTCATAAAATCCATGCATACAACATCCACCACATTCCCTTCATCAACCTTCTCAGATCATCGAAATAAATTCAATTAATTCAGTCAAGCATGATCTGCCTTTTTAGAAATCCGTGCTGACAATCCTTAAATATCTCAAACCTCTCCAAGTGTGTGTTGATTTTTCCCTGATAATTGCTTCTAAAACTTAACTCACCAATGATGTTAAACTAACTGACCAGTAGTTGCGAGGCCTGTCTGTTGTCCATTGATAATTCAGGGAGGTGAGGGTGACCATCTATGTCATCAATTTCTCCCTCAGCAGGGAGAAGCAGGATGAGTGATCCCGTAGCTTTGTCAGGATAGCGGGATTCCTGATGACATAGGTGGCTCTGCGGGGTCCCCATGTCAACGGGGAGAGGTACAGGAACTGGAAGCACTCTCACTCCATTAATGTACAGTTGGTGTGTGAGCATGCCCAGTACATCATGTTGGTGAATGTCCACTATCCTGGCAGCAGCAAGGATACCTTCATTCTGAATCAGTCAGCCGGTCCCAATACTCCGGGGCTCCTTGCAGAACCAGAATGTGGCTTCTCGGAGGCGAAGGAAACTCCTCTACACACAGCTCATGTTTCTGCACCCCCAAATCACATCCCACACCAACCAACCTCACAAAATTACCATGTGTATAATGTGAGAAATGGAATCGCCAGGAACATGGTGGAACAGACCATCGGTGTGATGAAGCAATGCTTCCGATGTCTGAACCGCTCGGGGGTGCCCTCCAGTACACACTGGAGCAGGTGTCCTGGTTCATGGTGTTCTGCTGCATCCTTCATATCATCACCATCATGAGGACACAGGCATTGGCACCAGGAATCTGGAGGATACCTCAGGAGGAGGAGGAGGCAGGGAGGATATTTCCTGGATGCCTTCCAGCCGGACAGGTTGTCGGAGAGTCCCTGCTAAGATACTGGTTCCCATAGGACAACTTCTCTTTCCCGCCATGGATCCCCCATTCTCCACCATTACACCCATCTGAGATGCCCCATCACAGTGTTATTACAGCACAGAAGGAACTATTCAGCTCATAGTGTCTGCACCGGCTCTCCGAATGCACAATTCACCTAATCCCATTCCCTGCCTTCTTCCCGGAACCCTGCACATTCTTCCTTCTCATATACCAGTTTATTCAGCTTTAGCATGTTCATAGATGTGGTCACCACACTGCTGAAGAGCATGCAGGCAGAGAGCGAATGGGTGATCAGCAGGCAGTCAAAAATTATCAGGCAGGTAGTGCCGGCGACCCCTGAGTGCATCTCACTCTCCAACAGGTATTCAGTTCTGTATACTGAGGGAAGTGATGCTTCTCCTGAGGAGAGCAGCCACAGCAAGTCCATGGCACCACGGGTGGCTCAGCCGCAGAGCGGGATACAGGGATGACTGGAAGAGCCATAGTGATAGGTGAGTCAATAATCAGGGGAACTGACAGGCGTTTCTGTGGCCACAGACGTGAATCCAGGATGGGGTGTTGTCTCCCAGGTGCCAGGGTCAAGGATGTCACTCAGCGACTGCAGAGCATCTTGAAGCAGGAGGGGAACAGCCAGAAGTCGTGGTCCACATGGGAACCAACGACAGAGGTAGAAAGCGGGATGTGGTCTTGCAGTCAGAATTTAGGGAGCTAGGGAAGAAATTAGGAAGCAGGACCACAAACACAGTCAAAAAGTAGAATTCTCCAGATTACTCCCAGTGCCAGGTGCAACTTAGTATATAAATAGAAAGATAAGGCAGACGAATCTGTGGCTGGAAAGATGGTGCAGGAGGGAGGGATTCATATTCCTGGGACACTGGAACCGGCTCTGGGGGAGATGGGACCTTTACAGGCCGGACGGGTTGCACGTGAACAGAGCCAGGACTGGGTTCCTTGCGGAACGTTTGGCGAGTACTGTTGGGGAGGGTTTAAACTAGTTTAGCAGGGAGGTGGGGGACCTGAGGGTAGACTTAGCTGGGACAAAATCAGAAATGAAAATGGAAGGTGGCAAATTAATGGATGAGTCAAGAAGACAGAGGAAATGAGGGTGAGAAAATGAAAAAAAGGGTTTGACAGTGCTCAAGGCTATCTGTTTCAATGTATGGAGTGCTGCAAATAAAGCAGATGAGCGGAGGGCAAAGATAGACATGTGGCAGTATGATATCATAGTTGTTACAGAAACTTGGCTTAAGGAGGGACAGGAATGGCAGCTCAACGTTCCTGGTTATCAGGTTTTTAGATGCGATAGAGAAGGGGTTAAGAAAGGAGGGGAATGGCAATTCTGGTCAAGGAATCTTTTGCAGCTGTGAGGAGGGATGATATGTTGGAAGGTTCATCAAGTGAGGCCATATCGATTCAGCGAAGGGACCATAAAGGGGCAATCTCACTGCTGGGAGAGTGATCTCGACAGCCAAATAGTCAGAGGTTGATAGAGGAGCAGATAAGTAGGCAAGTCTCTGAGAAGTGCAAGAACAATAGGGCAGTAATAGTAGGTTATTTTAATCACCCCGATGTTAATGAGGATAATTTTAGTATGAAAAGAATTGAGGGTGCAGAATTCTTGAGTTGCATTCAGGACAACATTTCTGTCCAGCATGCAGAAAGTCCAACAGGAGAGGCTGCAGTTTTAGACTTTGTTTTAGGAAATGACGACGGGCAGGTGTATGGAGTGTCAGGGGAGAGCATTTTGGTGGGAGTGATCATAATTCAGTCAGTTATAACATAACTATGGAAACGTACAGACATGGAATAGGATTTAGAGTTCTCAATTGGTGCAAGGCCAATTTTACTAAACCGAGGAGCGAAAGTGGACTGGAAACAGCGACTTGAAGGTAAATCAGTCTCAGAGCACTGGGAGGCATTCAAAGTGGAGATTCAAGGGGTTCAGTGTAAACATGTTCCCACAAAGAAAAAGGGTGAGGCGGCCAAATCTCGAGTCCCATGGATGTCAAGGAGCCTATATTGTAAGATAAAACAGAAAAGGGAAGCATACATCCGACACTGAGAACTCAATACTACAGAAAGTTGAGAGGACTTTAGAAAGTGGAAGGATTAAATCAAAAAGGAAATTAGGACAGCAAAGAGAGAGCATGAAAGAATATTGGCAAGCAAAGTCAAGGTGAACCCAAAGATGTTTTCTCAATGCATTAAGAGTAAGAGGTTAACTAAGGGGAGAGTAGGGCCCATAATAGACCAAAAAGGTAACCTATGCGCAGGGGTGGAAGATATTGGTATGGTTTTATTGAATACTTTTAGTGTCTTCAGAAAAGAGGGGGGATGCAGATATTGTAGTTAAGGAGGAAGAGTGTGAATTATTGAATGTGATCAACATACTGAGAGAGGAAGCGTTCATGGGATTTGTATCCTTGAAAGTTGATAAATCACCTGATCAAATTGAAATGTGCCCCAGGTTGCTACAAGAAGCAACAGAGGAAATAGCAAAGAGTCTGACTATCATTTTCCAGTCCTCACTGGATACAGTTGTGGTGCCGGAGTATTGGAGAATTGCTGACGTTGGACCTCTGTTTAAAAAGGGAGTGAAGGATAGTCTGAATAATTACAGGCCTGTCAGTCTAACCGCAGTAGTGGGAAAATGATTGGAATCTATTCTGAGAGACGGGGTAAACTGTCACTGAGACAGGCACAGGTTAATCAAGGATAGTCAGCATGGATTTGTTAAGGGAAGAGCTTGTTTGACCAACCTGATCGAATTTTTCGAAGATGGAACAAGGGACATGGATGAAAGTAGTGCAGTTGATGTGGTTTACATGGATTTCAGCAAGGCTTTTGACAAGATCCCACATGACAGACTGGTTCAAAAAGAAAATTCCATGGAATCCAGGGAAATGCAGCGAGGTGGATAAAAAATTGGTTCAGTGGCAGGAAACAAAGGGTAATTGTTGACGGGCGTTTTTGCAACTGGAGGGCTGTTTCCAGTGGTATTCCAGAGGGCTGAGTACTGAATCTCCTGCTTTTTGTGGTGTATATTAACGATTTCGACATAAATGTAGGGGGCATGATCAAGAAATCTACGGATGACACAAAGATCGGCCGTGTGGTAGATAGCGAGAAGGATAGCTGTAGACTGCAGTAAGTTATTGGCGGTCTGGACAGATGGGCAGAAAAATGGCAAATGGAATTCAACTTGGAGAAGTGTGAGGTAATGCAATTGGGGAGCTCAAATAAGACAAAGGAATACACGATTATTGGGAAAATACTGAGAAGTGTGGAGGAAGTAAGGGACCTTGGAGTCAATGTCCACAGATCCCTGAAGATAGCAGGACAGGTCAAGAAGGTGGTTAAGAAGGCATATGAATCCTTGCCCTTATTAGCCGAGGTACAGAATATAAGAGCAGGGAAGTTATGCTGGAACTGTATAAATCATTGGTTGGACCACTACTTGAGTACTGTGTTCAGTTCTGGCAACAACATTACAGAAAGGATGTAATTGCACTAGTGAGGGTACAGAGGAGATTTACGAGGATGTTGCCAGGACTGAAATAATGCAGTTATGAGGAAAGATTGGATAGGCTGGGGTTGTTCTCCTTGGAACAGAGAAGGCTGAGAGGAGATCTGATTGAAATGTACAAAATTGTGAGTGGCCTGGATTGACTGGAGGTGAAGGGTCTATTCACCTGAGCAGAGAGGTAAGTGATTGGTAGAAAGATCAGAGGGGAGATGAGGAAAAACTTGTACAACCAGAAATACAAAATTGGCTCAGTGGCAGTAAACAAAGGGTAATTGTTGAAGGGTATTTTAGTGACTGGAGCACTGTTTCCCGTGGTGTTCCAGAGGGCTCAGTACTGGGTCCCCGGCTTTTAGTGACGGTCTGGAACCCACTGTCGGCAAGGAACCCTCTACTCATTAAAAAGCAGTCTGAATATGCACCTCAAGTATAATAATCTGTAGGGCTATGGATCAAATGATGGAAGGTGGGATTCGAATAGGTGGATCATTTTTCGGCTGGTACAGACACGATGGGCCAAGTGGCCTCTTTCTGTCCCTTAAGGTTTCTACGAGTCTATCATTCTATAACATGAAACACGCTATCCTCATTAACACTCACAGTTATATCAAGAAACCCTATCAAGATTATCAGAAACGATTTTCCATTAACCTATCCGTGCTGCTTGTCATTTATTATCCCATGATTTTACAAGCAAGATATATTTTTATGTCAGGCTGCTGCTTGACTAGTCTGTGGGACAGCTCTCCCAACTTTGGCACAAGCCCCCAGATGTTCTTAAGGAGGACATTGGAGGGTCGACAGGGCTCGGTTTGTCCGTGTCGTTTCCGGTGCCAAGGTCGATGCTGGGTAGTCCATCCGGTGTCATTCCTTTTTATTGACTTCATAGTAGTTAGATACAACTGAGTGGCTTGCTAGCCCATTTCAGAAGGCATGTGAAAGCCAACCACATTGATTTGGTCTGGAGTCATATGTAGGCCACCAGGTAAGGGCAGCAGATTTCCTTCCCTAAAGAACATTAGTGAACCTTATGTTTCACTGGAGAGTTTCCATCTTCTATCACTCTCATATCCAAGGATGACTGAAAGATTCTGGCCAGTGTCTCTGCTGCTTCCACCATACCTTCCCTCAGCAACCCTCATTCATCCCATCCAGACCAGGCAAATGTTCAACTTTGTTATTGTACAAAAAGTGTGGAATTGAAAGGGGTTAACAGAACCTGTTTGTTCAGTGACTGTATTTAATGTTAGTCTCCATGGACCCAAATTGTGTCACTGGAGTGTTTTCAACTTCTATTAATAAGGGGCTCCTTTCAATGTGCTATTCCATGGTATCAGCAGCAGCATCGCCTCCGGCACTAACAGAGATCAGCGGCTTCAGACAGAGGGAGAGGATAGATCAGAATCCGAGAACAATAGATTGGAATGTTACAACAATGGGTCAGAATCCGAGAACAATAGATTGGAATGTTACAACAATGGGTCAGAATCTGAGAATAATAGATTGGAATGTTACAACAATGGATCAGAATCTGAGAACAATAGATTGGAATGTTACAACAATGGGTCAGAATCTGAGAACAATAGATTGGAATGTTACAACAATGGGTCAGAATCTGAGAACAATAGATTGGAATGTTACAACAATGGACAGGAGTTTATCCTCTTCGTTTGATCTGGTTACTGCAGATTATTATTGGATGACATTAGAATTGCGGATCTATTATGCACTGAGGATGATTCAATTTATTTACTATCCCATACTCGCTATTATTGGTGTCCCTGGTAAGTCTCCATCTGCAACTATTGGATTCAGAAAACATATTTCACTGATTTAATGTTCTTGTCATTAAAATCATGAGCAGACTGAAGTCATTGTCTTCAGTTTTTGTCACATACTCTATTCCCTATCCACGGTCTGCATCCCCCTCACTGACCGTTGTCTGAGGCTGAACCAGGAAGTTTACAATCTCTGGTACCTGTTTAATGCTGAGCTGAGTTCATCCCCATATTCTCGCGATCCCCAACCCTGCCTATTGTTACGGCCAGGTGAGGATGGGTCACAGTCGCTCGTCTTATTTGACCACAACTCTCTTTGTTCTTTTTAACCAGTGGATGTGCTAACCTTCTCATTGAGTATTTGACCTTTTACCTTTGGAGTGATTGTGAAGGATCTGATCGGGCAGGTTCTCTTGAGTTTAAACAGGAAAGAGGTGAGTTTATTATACTTAACAATGTCAACCCGATCTCAATAAAATCATAAAAAATACACCACACATTTACGCACACATTCGTACGAGAATTACACAGAAATAGATTACAGAGTGAGAAGATGGGAGTCCGGCATAAATAGAAAAATAAAATACTCATTCTGTGATGTTGGATGACACGGCGGTCTTCCGGCTGCAGTTGTATTCTTGAAGTCTTTGGCTGGTCGAAGCACCCTTTGTGGCTGGCCCACGTGGCTCAGGGATTTCTTTGAGGCAGACTTGTAGGTGGCTTTCTTTCCCTGCTGTCTCTGTCTGTAGTAATCTGTCGGCTTGGAGGGACCACAGTCGCATGTGGTATTCAAACTTGTGACGTTATCTGGAGAGAGAAAGAGACGGGGGGACACAGCCCTTCTGATTCTGCACAGTTTGAATCACTGGCTTGTCTGTCTTTGTCCAGGGGAAACTCCCAACTTTCACATAGATGGACAGAAGGCCTCATGACTGTCTCAGTGCATTCGCTGGAACCTGATAATGAGATTCAAGGTTAGAAACTTCTGTCACCCCGGGGCTCAGGATGCCAGTATTTATAATTGTAGGAGTTTGCTCTTTCAAAGTCAATATGTCAGGATGCCCTTGTATGCCGTGTTAATGAAAGTAATTTAAGGTAATTCAATCACTGGAGCAAGCCAATGATACAGGTCTAGACTCAGCAGACATGTGTCTCCCGTTGGTGGCCTATGAATGTGAAAAGGTGTTTCAGATGCCAATTGCGGTGGGCATCTTGGCTGCCAGTTTTGTCAAGGTTAACTGTGGGATTTCTTTTTTCATTAAAGGTTTATTGCAAGTTTCAAATCGGTGAATTAAAATTCCTCATTGGGCATATGGTGTTATCTTGACACCATCACAGCACACTGAAAGAAATTTGATAATAGGAACATTTCATTACAGAATTGTGGGAAGAAATAGAAGGAAATACACATTCATTCTCAATAATCACTTCTCAAATTCACACATGAATCTTGGAATTACTGCAGCTGTCATTGTCTGTTACAGTTGTGCTGATTTAATTGTGTTGGAGTTTTGTCTGGGATGGTTATGTGTCGGGTTCGACCCTGGACATTGCATCAGCGATTACATAGGTTTTTTTTCTCTCTTGCAATGAAGCTTTAACTATTCAGGTTCCTGCACCTTGATGATCTTTCTCCCTGTGAGGTATCTGAGATTTCCTGTTGACTTTTGTTCTTGCTGAGTACGGCTTTGAAATTTATTTATTTAGAGGTACAGCACTGAAACAGGCCTTTCGGCCCACCAAGTCTCTGCCGACCATCAACCACCCATTTATACTAATCCTACATGAATCCCATATTCCTACCACATCCCCACCTTCCCCTGCCACCTACCTATACTGGGGGCAATTTATAATGGCCAATTTACCTATCAACCTGCAAGTCTTTGGCTGTGTGAGGAAACCGGAGCACCCGACAAAAACCCACGTGGTCAAAGGGAGAACTTGCAAACTCTACACGGGCAATACCGAGAATCGAACCTGGGTCACAGGAGCTATGAGGTTGTAGCGCTAATCACTGCACAACTTTGCAGCCCCAAGTTGCAGGGTTTGATTAGCTTTGGGTTTGGGATCTGATCATTGGGTTCTTCAGTGGGTAGATCCACACTGACCTTACTTTTAACTTTCTGCTGAGGTACGCAAGTGCTGTTCACTTTAGGGCAATTTCCCTTCCCTTTTCTCTTCACTATGAGGAGGATATTTTTCCTAATCTGCCCTATTTCCTCTGGGACAGTAGTGTTCGCCAGTGTCTGTCCAGCTTTCACTGAACTTTCCAGCGGCACTTTGACTAGTTCAGACATCTCCCTTACCATTGGCATACCTTTTTGGGAACTTTCTTTGTCCCTCCACGTTTCTGTAAATGTTGTTAGCAGCCTTTTTATGGTCCCTGTTTGACCTGCATTTAAGGAGGAGAGTGAGTGGTCTAATTTCTCTAACATTTCAGGGTTGGCTAATCGGAGAATAGGGGGTTCCAATTGGTAATCCTCCTGGCCCTCCTCCAACCTGTCCTCACTGTCCTTTTGAATCCTTCCCTCCTGACTGTCTGACAGATCTGTACTTGTCTGTCCCCTCCACAGACTTGATTTTTTGCCTTTGCTCTGGGGAGTCAATTATATCATTTACCCGCTATTCTTTTTGTCACTCGATATGGACCACTGAAACGGGCTTTCAGGGGTAGACCCTCTATTGGGAGTAATAACAATACATGGTCTCTGGGCAGAAATGTTCTCGCCTTGGCATTTCTTCCTGCTTACCTTCTCATGGCTGCCTGGGGGGTCTTTGGTTGTTCCTGAGTCATTGCACAGGCTCCCGTGAGCCGATCCCAGAGCATGGAAATGTATTCTAACATGGAAGACTCATCCCTGTGTCCGAAAAACTTCTTGAATCATTTAAGCAGAGCTCTCACCTCGTGTCCAAAAATTAATTCAAAGAGGCTAAAGCCAGTGGAAGCATTGAATAAGTCCCTGGTAACCAACAGGTGAAATCCTAGCCCTTTGTCCCAGTCATGGGGTTACTCATAGCAGTATGGCCTGTTCATTGTCTTTAGGGTCTGGTGGTAACGCTCCAAAGCCCCTTGTGACTGTGGGTGGTAGGCTAAGGACCTTAGCTGGGTTATGTCCAGATTGCCCATGACCTTTTCAAAAATACTGGACATAAAATGTGTGCCCTGATCCAACTGGATCTCAGCAGGCAGCCCATTATCGGGTAAAGAATTGGGTTAGCCCCTCCACCACTACCTTGGCAGAGATAGCTCTTCGGGAGAATGGCCTCTGGGAATCAGGTCACCACATCCATAATGGTGAGAAGATACTGGTAGTCCCGTTTTGTTTTCAGCAGGTGTCCCACAAAATCCACCAGCACTCTGCTGAAGGGTTCCCCAAAAGCTGGTAGATGAATTTGGGTGCAGATTTTATTGCAGGTTGGGGCTTCCCCACCACCTAGCGCATGTGACTAGTTTTACAGAACTCCACCACATCTTTGTGGAGTTGTGGCCAGTCAAAATGCTGTCTTATGCGGCTTCGATTTTTCATACACTGACATGTCCAGTCATTGGAAGTTCGTCGGCCATTCTTAATATTTCTTTAAGGGACCTCAGCGGCACCACTATCTGGTGAACCACTGTCCTCTCTTCATCCGCAGGTCTGTGAGGAGGTCTCCACTTCCTCATCAGCACCTCGTTCCTTAAATAGTAGCACTCTGCAATTCCCTCTGCTTCAGTTTTGGTTTGGACAGTCTGTGCTATTTTTTAACACAGGGTCGGGGGATTGAGCCTCAACTAAGGAAGATCTGTTTAGCAAATCCTTTCTGTTCTCTAACTTCCCAAAGAAGGTTGCAGACAGCCAGGCAGTCGGGTCATCCATCTACAGTGTCAGTTCAGGGATTGTTTGGCCGTGGACCGTGTCACCACACAATCAGGGAGAATGTCAGGGGCCTTATCCTGTAACTGCTCTGTCTCCCGGACCTCTTTTGGACTCTCTTGAACTACTGGGGAAGCTGGCACCTTTTCCCCTGTCAGATCATTACCCAGGAGCAGGTCGACCCATCCATCGGTAAACTAGGTACAATCCCCATGGTTACCGGTCCTGAAACTGGGTCACACTCCAAATGCAGTCGTTATAAAGGTATGGACATATACTGTCTTCCGATACAATTCACTAACTCTTTAGCATTCACTGCACTATCGAAGAAAGGTCATTCCTTTTCCCAGCAGAAGGGATTGGGTGGCCCCTGTATCCCTTAGTATGACTATGGGCTTGCTTGCCTCACTCAAGGTGGATGGAGTCACTTTTCCTTGGGATTATAATTCCTGGTAACTCTCAGGGATATTGTTAAGATTTCCTGCACTCTCAGTGGTAGGTTTACTGGGTCTGACTGCCACAGTTAAAGGCACAGCCTGATCTGCTGTGATTTCCATCAGGGCCCGTTTTCCTGCACTGATCTGGTGGACATTTAAAAAAAAAAATATTCATTCACAGAATGTGGGCGTGGCTGGCCAGGCCAGCAATTATTGCCCAACCCTAATCGCCCTTGCCAAGGTGGTGGTGAGCTGCCTGCTTGAACCGCAGTAGTCCATATGGGGTAGGTATACCCACAGTGCTATTGGGAAGGGAGTTCCAGAATTTTGACCCAGCGACAGTCAAGGAACGGCGATAAAGTTCCAAGTCAGGATGGTGTGTGACTTGTAGGGGAACTTGCAGATGGTGGTGTTCCCATGTATTTGCTGCCCTTGTCCTTCTAGTTGGTAGAGGTCGCGGGTTTGGAAGGTGCTGTCTAAGGAGCCTTGGTGCATTGCTGCAGTGCATCTTGTAGATGGTACACATTGCTGCCACTGTGCGTCGGTTGTGGAGGGAGTGAATGTTTGTAGATGGGGTGCCAATCAAGCGGGCTGCTTTGTCCTGGATGGTGTTAAGCTTCTTGAGTGTTGTTGGAGCTGCACCCATCCAGGCAAGTGGAGAGTACTCCATCACACTCCTAACTTGTGCCTTGTCGATTGTGGACAGGCTTTGGGGAGTCAGGAGGTGAGTTACTCGCCTCAGGATTCCTAGCCTCTGACCTGCTCTTGTAGCCACGGTATTTATATGGCTACTCCAGTTCGGCTCCTGGTCAATGGCAGCCCCTAGGATGTTGATAGTGGGGGATTCAGCGATGGTAATGCCATTGAATGTCAAGGACAGATGGTTAGATTCTCTCTTCTTGGAGATGCTCATTGCCTGGCACTTGTGTGGCGCGAATGCTACTTTCCACTTATCAGCCCGAGCCTGGATATTTTCCAGGTCTTGCTGCATTTCTACACAGACTGCTTCAGTATCTGAGGAGTCGCGAATGGTGCTGAACATTGTGCAATCATCAACGAACATCCCCACTTCTGACCTCATGATTGAAGGAAGGTCATTGATGAAGCAGCTGAAGATGGTTGGGCCCAGGACAGTACCCTGAGGTAATCGTGCAGTGATGTCCTGAAGCTCAGCTGATTGACCTCCAACAACCACAATCATCTTCCTTTGCGCTAGGTATGACTCCAGCCAGCGGAGGGTTTTCCCCCTGATTCCCATTGCCCTCAGTTTTGCTAGGGCTCCTTGATGCCATACTCGGACAAATGCTGCATTGATGTCAAGGGCAGTCACTCTCACCTCACCTCTTGAGTTCAGCTCTTTTGTCCATTTTTGAACCAAGGCTGTATTGAGATCAGGATGAGTGGCCCTGTTGGAACCCAAACTGAGCATCACTGAGCAGGTTGTTGCTAAGCAAGTGCCGCTTGATGGCACTGTTGATGACACCTTCCATCACTTTACTGATGATTGAGAGGAGGCTAATGGGGCGGTAGTTGGCCGGGTTGGATTGGTCCTGTTTTTTGTGTGCAGGACATACCTGGGTAATTTTCCACATTGCAGGGTAGATGCCAGTGTTGTAGCTGTACTGGAACAGCTTGGCTAGGGCCGCAGCAAGTTCTGGAGCACAGGTCTTCAGTACTATTGCCGGAATATTGTCAGGCCCCATAGCTTTTTCAGTATCCATTCGCTGCAGTCGTTTCTGGATATCACGCGGAGTGAATCGAATTGGCTAAAGTTTGGCATCTGTGATGCTGGGGACCTCAGGAGGAGGCCGAGATGGATCAACTCGGCACTTCTGGCTGAAGATTGTTGTAAATGCTTCAGCCTTATCTTTTGCACTGATGTGCTGGGCTCCCCCATCATTGAGGATGGGGTTATTTGTGGAGCCACCTCCTCCAGTTAGTTGTTTAATTGTCCACCACCATTCACGGCTGGATGTGGCAGGACTGCAGAGCTGAGATCGGATCCGTTGTTTATGGGATCGCTTAGCTCTACGCAGTTTAGCATGCAAGTTGTCCTGGGTTGTAGCTTCACCAGGTTGACACCTCATTTTGAGGTATGCCTGGTGCTGCTCCTGGCATGCCCTCCTGCACTCTTCATTGAACTAGGGTTGGTATCCTGGCTTGATGGTAATGGTAGAGTAGGGGATATGCCGGGCCATGAGGTTACATATTGTGGTTGAGTACAATTCTGCTGCTGCTGATAGCCCACAGCGCCTCATGGATGCCCAGTTTTGCATTGCTAGATCTGTTGGAAATCTGTCCCATTTAGCACGGTGATAGTGCCACACAACACAATGGACGGTATCCTCAATCTGAAGGCGGGACTTCGTCTCCACAAGGACTATGCAGTGGTCACTCCTACCAATACTGTCATGGACAGATGCATCTGTGGCAGGCGGATCGGTGAGGACGGGGTCAAGTATGTTGTTCCCTCGTGTTGGTTCCCCCACCACCTGCCACAGCCCCAGTCTAGCAGCTGTGTCCTTTAGGACTCGGCCAGCTTGGTCAGTAGTGGTGCGACCGAGCCACTCATGGTGATGGACATTGAAGTCCCCCACCCAGAGTACATTTTGTGCCCTTGCCACCCTCAGTGCTTCTTACAAGTGGTGTTCAACATGGAGGAGTACTGAGTCATTAGCTGAGGAGGGCGGTAGGTGGTAATCAGGACTCTCATTAATCTTACAGGTTTTCCCGACACTTCCACCAGTCAGCATGACGGTGATCTGCCTCATTACAATGGAAACACACATGGCTTCGGCTGTTACTCCTGCTCTCAGTACCATCCTATTTGGCCTGAGGAAGGGCTCCCGTGTGTCCAGCTTTTCCTTCTTGCCCATGGCTGTTCAGGGTCCGATCAGCCTCCCACCTTTTATTCTCGGGTCTTTGGGGTTACTAGGGAAGGGTTTCCCTTTGGGGCTAAGGCCTTGTATACAAGGGAAAATTCATCAGCCAGAAGTGCAACCTGCCTGGCTCTTTGAACCTTCTGTTCCTCTGTGTGTGTTTTAATGGGAGGGAGAGCGAGTTTGTGAACTCTTCGAGATGGATCACTGCTCTGAGATTTATATATGTGGGCTGTATCCTGATCTTCTGTATCCACTGGTCAAAAGTAAGCACCAAAACAGACTGGAAATCTTCTATTGGTTCATAAAATGGTAATGTTTAGCTTAGACAAATGTAGGGCCATTACAGGCAGAGTCAGGAGAATTTATAATGGGGAATTGAGAAATGACAGAGAAGTGAAATGTGATTCGCACCGCAGCCTCTGAGCTCCAGCGAACCAGGTTCAATTCTGGGTACTGCCTGTGTGGAGTTTGCAAGTTCTTCCTGCGTCTACGTGGGATTTCTCCGGGTGCTCAGGTTTCCTCCCACAGCCAAAAGACTTGCAGGTTGGTAGGTTAGTTGACCATTATAAATTGCCCTTAGTATAGGTAGGTGGTAGGGAAATATAGGGACAGGTGGGGATGTGGTAGGAATATGGGATTAGTGTAGTATAAAATGAGAGGTTGATGGTCGGCACAGACTCGGTGGGCCGAAGGGCCTGTTTCAGTGCTGTATCTCTAAACTAAACAAAAAAATATTTTGTGTCTGTCTTCACTGAGGAAGATACAAGAAATCTCCCAGAATTAGAGATCCAAGGGATTGGGAGAATGAAGAATTGAAGGAAATTGGTATTAGTGAGAAGTTTGTATTGGAGACATTAGTAGGGCTGATGTTTGACAATTATCCAGGATCTGATATTCTATATCCCAGAGTGTTGAAGGAACTAGTAATAGAGATTGTTCATGCATTGGCGGTCATCGTTCAAAATTCTATCACTTCCGGAACGCTTCCTGCAGATTGGAAGGTAGCAAATCTCATCCCACTGTTTAAGAAGGGAGGGAAAGAGAAAATTGGGAACAACAACCACCCATTTATGCTAACACTACAGTAATACCATATTCCCTACCACCTACCTACACTAGGGGTAATTTATAATGGCTAATTTATCTATCACCTGCAAGTCTTTGGCTGTGGGAGGAAACCGGAGCACCCGGCGAAAGCCCACGTGGTTAGCATTTCATCAGTACTAGGGAACATGTTAGAATCTATTCTAAATTATGCGATAAATAGATCTGATTGGGCAGAGTCAACATGGATTTATGAATGGGAAATCATGCTTGATGAACCTGTTGGTTTTTATTTTTTGGATGTCACGAACAAAATAGAGAAGGGGAGTCGGTGGATTTTCAGAAAGCTTTTGATAAAGTGCCCCACAGTATGTTGGTCAGCAAAGTTAAAGAACATGGGATCGGAGGTAATATACTGACTAGCAGTAAGGATTGGTAAACAGGCAGGAAACAGAGAGCAGGAATAAATGGGCCATTCTTGCTTTGGCAGGCTGTGACTAATGGAGTACCGCAGGGATCTGTGCTTGGGCCCCAGCTGTTCACAATATCTATCAATGATTTGGATATTGGGACCAAAGTAATATTTCAAGTTCGCAGATGACACAAAACTAGGTGGAAATGTGTGTTGTGAGGAAGATGCAAAGTGGGTTCAAGGAAATTTGGACAGACGTAGTGAGTGGGTAAAAACATGGCAGATGGAATATAATGTGGAAAAATGTGAAGTTAGCCACGGTGGTAGGATGAATAGATGTGCAGAGTGTTCCAATTGGTGAGAGATTAGAAAGTGTAGATGTACAAAGGGACCTGGGTATCCTCATCAATAAGTCATTGAAAGCTAACATGCAGGTGCAGCAAGCAATTAGGAAGACAAATGGTATGTTGGCCTTTATCACAAGTTGATTTGAGTAGTGAAGTCTTGCTGCAATTGTATAGAAACTTTGTTAGACCGCAGATGGAGTGCTGTGCGCAGTTCTGGTCTCTTTACCTGAGGAAGGATATTATGACCACAGAGGGAGTGCAAAGAAGGTTCACCAGACTTCTTCACGGGATGGTGGGACTGTCCTATGAAGAGAGATTGGGGAAGCTGGGCCTGTATTCTCTAGAGTTTCGAAGAATGAGAGGTGATCTCATTGAAACCTACAAAATACTTAAAGGGATAGACAGGGTAGATGCAGCTAAGATGTTTCCCCTGGTTGGGGAGTCCAGAAATAGCAGACATAATTTCAAAATAAAAGAGAAGCCACTTAGGACAGAGATGAGGAGACATTTCTTTGCTCAGATGGTTCTGAATCTTTGAAATTCTCTACCCCAGAGAGCTGTGGAAGCTCAGTCATTGAGCATGTTTAAAGTAGGGATTGACAGTTTTATAAATACCACTGACAAAAAGGGATATGAGGATAATGTGGGGGAAAAGGCATTGGATGATCAACCATGATCATATTGAATGGTGGAGCAGGCTCGATGGGCTGAATGGCTTACTTCAGCTCCTATGTTCCTATGTTCGGAAGCTGGTTAACTCTTTCAAACTCGAGGTCAGTTTAGTCAGGCTGCTTTCCCAGGGTTCGGAATGTTTTACAGTACACTTCTGATACTATCTCATATGCACCCAGGATACCATTTTTATCCATCTCATAATGTGATGAACTTTCATCTGGCAACAATGAATAAACCTCATGGACTTTTCCTGTTATTCTACTTGGTAAAAACAGTGTCCAGGTCTCTGTCAGTCATTTCAGCGGCTTTGCAAGCATTTCAAAACTGATGAAAAATTCTGACACATCCTCCTCATTGAAATTTGGAACTAACTGGAAGAACATTAAGAGCTCAGCACATGGTCCTGAACTATGGGTTGCTCCTTCACTAGCTGTGCCTTCAGTGGGTGGACTGGGACTTCCTCTAGTTGTTTGAGCCACCTTAACTCCCTTTCCTCCTTCTCCTTCTGGAACACTCTTACTTTTTCCCTTTCTTGACGCTCTGCTCTTTCTCGCTCTCTCTGGAATACTAATTCTAGTCTCTTCTGTTCTAGTTTTACCTTAGCTAACATTACTCTATCTGTCAGTGATTCTAACCCTGTTTGAATTTTCTGCTGCAAATAAAAAATGGTTGGAAACAAGTCTTAGAATTTCGGGTTTCCAATCGTTTGGACGGAGAATAATCCCTAACTGTCCAGCAACATTACACAACTTTTCAGCAGAAAGGAGTTTTAACCTGTACCGAGTTACTTCACTCTGTATGTAATTCCTTTATTGGGAATGTAAATTCTTTATTTAAAAAAGGGACAGAGACAGAAAGCACGAAAAATTATGAGGGTATGGATAGGGTAGATAGGAAAAAACCTTTTCCTTAGCGGAGGTGTCAATAACCAGAGGGCATTGATTTAAATTAAGGGGCAGGAGGTTGAGAGGGGATTTGAGGGGAAGAAAAATCACCCAGAGGGTATTTGGAATCCGGAACACACTGCCTGAAGGGGCTGCAGAGGCAGGAACCCTCCACAACATTTACGAATTATGTCGATGAGCACTTGAAACGCCATAGCGTACAAGGTTACGGGCCAGGTGCTGGAAAATGGGATTAGAATGGATAGGCTTGTTGGCCAGCACAGACACAGTGGGCCGAAGGGCCTGTTCCTTTGCTCTATAACTCTGTGACTCTATGACACTTCCAATTTCTCGTTTGTCATTGCGTTACAATAACTAGAACCTCCACATTTCTGATACAGCCAGGTGAGGAGGGGTTCCAGGCTCCCCTCTTGTCCTATCTTTTCTTTGATCACAATGGGATTTAGTCCTTTTTAGCAGTGGACATGCTGACCACCTCAGTGAGTATTTTACCTTTTACCTTTACTGTGATCGTGAAAGAACCAATCAGACAGGTTTTCTTAAGTTTAATCAAGAAGTGAGTTTATTGTAATTTAAAATCTAAAATGAATCTAAATAAAATAATAAAAATATACGTTAGACATTCATGCACAAGCTCACAGGCAAATCATTCAAATGAAGTATACAGTGAGAAATAAATTTGTATTTGGATTGGAGTCCAGAATAAATTAAAAATAAACAAAGTCTGTGATGTTGGATAATTCTGTGGTCTGCGTCTTTGCCACCCGTACTTATGAGTTTCATGTCATCTTCAAGCGTTGAAATTATGTTTTTTTGCATATAAGTCTCTATTACTTGTATATGTATCTACATGTCAGGAAGAGCACTGATGCTAAAACTGACCCCTGAGAAACAGCAATTTATACTCCCCCTCCCCCAGTTTGAACAAAGTCTGTTCACCACGTCTCTCTGCTTTCTGTCCCTGAATCAGTGTCATATTCACACTATCACTGTCAAAATATTCCATGTGTTATATTTCTCATAACAAGTCTATGAAATGTCATTTGATCACAGGCCTTTTGAAAGTCCTTATGCATAACATGAAACACACTATCCTCAACAACACTCACAGTTATGTCATCAATGAACTTGATCAAGATTATCGGACGTGATTGGTCATTACTTACCCGTGCTGTTTGTCATTTATTATCCCATGTTTTTCCAAGAAAGATATATTTTGTACAGGCTTATGGCCTCTAGAAATTTCCAACCACCGACATTAGACTGACTGGTCAGTAGCTACAGGATTTATCTAATGTCTCATTTTATAAGCAGGGTGTAACATAGACAACCCTGCAGTCCCCTGTCATCACTCTCAGATCCAAGGAGGATTGAAAGCTTCCAGCCAATGCCTCTGCTTTTTCCACCATTCCCTCCCTCAACTCACCTCGTATCTCCCATCTAGACTGAGGAACACTTCTACACTATTGTGGTACAAAAAGTATTGGATTGAAAGAGATTAACTGAACTTGTTTGTTCATTGACTGTAATTAATGTCAGTCACTACGGACTATAATTGTGTCACTGGAGGGTTTCCCTCTTCTATTAATAAGGGACTCCTTTCAATGTGTTAAATCATAGTGTCAGTGGGAGCATCAACCCCGGCCCGAACAGGGATCCGTGGCAGCAGAAAGAGAGAGAGAGAGAAAGACGATCGATCAAAATCTGAGAACAATAGATTGGAATGTTCCAACAATGGGTCAGAATCTGAGGACAATAGATTGGAATGTTCCAACAATGGGTCAGAATCTGAGGACAATGGATTGGAATGTTCCAACAATGGGTCAGAATCTGAGGGCAATAGATTGGAATGTTACAACAATGGGTCAGAATCTGAGGACAATAGATTTCAATGTTCCAACAATGGGTCAGAATCTGGGAACAATAGATTGGAATGTTACAGCAATGGACAGCAGGAGTACGTATTATTGGTTTGGCCTGGTTACAGCTGAGTATTTTCGGATGACATTAGAAGCGCGGATCTATTATGCTCTGAAGATGATTCAAACGGTTTACTACCCCATCCTCGCTATTATTGGTGGCCCTGGTAAGTCTCTGTATCCAACTATTAGATCCATAAACAAAGGTAATTACATCGGCATGAGTACAGATTTAGCCCTAGTGGACTGGGCAGGAAGACTAAAAGGTAGGACAGTTGATGAGCAGTGGCAGATGTTTAAGGAGATATTCAATTCCTCCCAACTACAATATATTCCAGAGAGGAAGAAATATTCTAGGAGGGGGGAAAACATCCATGGCTAAGCAAGGAAGTTAAGGATAACGTAAAGACAAAATCTAAGGCATACCATATTGCAAAGGCCAGTGGCAGGCTGGAAGATTGGGAAATTTTTAATGATCAACAAAGGGTTACTAAAAAAGTAATAAAAAGAGCAAAGATAAATTATGAAAGAAAACTAGAGCAAAATATAAAAACGGATAGAAAAAACTTCTTTAAGTATATAAAAGGTAAGAGAGTGGCTAAAGTGAATGTTGATCCCTTGGAGGATGAGACTGGGAAGTTGATAGAGGGGAACACAGAAATGGTGGAGACACTAAATCAGTATTTTGCCTCAGTTTTCACGGTGGAGGACACCAGTACCATCTAAATAGTAACAGGTAATGCAGAGGTTATAGAAAGAGAGGAATTTAGAACAATCATCATTACTAGGTAAAACGTGCAGAGCAAACTATTGGAATTGAAGGCAGACAAGTAACCAGGGCCTGATGGCCTGCATCAGAGTGTCTTAAAGTAAGTGGCAGCAGAGATAATGGATCCATTGGTTACAATATTCTAAAATTCGCTGGATGCGGGAAAGGTTCCAGTGGATTGGAAAAAAGCTAATATAACGCCCTTATTCAAAAAGGGAGGGAGGCAGAAAGTAGGAAACTATAGACCAGTTAGTTTAACATCTATCGTTGGGAAATTGTTAGAACTCATTATTAAGGAAGTAATAACAGGACGTTTAGAAATTCAAAACGCAACTCATCAGAGTCAGCATGGTTTTATGAAGGGTAAATCCTATTTGACGAATTTGCTAGTGTTCATCGAAGCTGTGACAAGAAAAGTGGAAAATGGTGATCCTGTAGATGTAGTATATCTGGATTTCCAGAAGACATTTGATAAAGTGCCGCACAAAAGGTGAATACAGAAGGTAAGATCACATGAGTTCAGGGGCAATTTATTAACTTTGATAGAGGATTGGCTAACCAACAGAAAACAGAGAGTCGGGATAAATGGATCTTTTTCTGGTTGGCAATATGTAACTGGTGGGGTACCACAGGATTTGGTCCTTGGCCCCTGCTATTTACAATATATATTTATGATTTGGATGCAAGGATAGAAGTTACTATAGCCAAATCTCCAGATGACACTAAAATAGGTGGGATAGTATGTTGCAATAATTAAATAAGAAATTTACAAATTGATATGGATAGGTTAGGTGAATGAACGAAAATTTGGCAGATGGAGTTTAATGTGGATAAGTGTAAGGTTATCCATTTTGGTCGGAAGAATAGAAAGGCAAATTATTATCTAAATGGAGATAAACTTCTGAGTGCTTCGGTGCAGAAGGATCTGGTTGTCCTCGTGTATGAATCGCAGAAAGCTAGTTTGCAGGTACAACAGGTGAAAAGGAAGGCAAATTGAATTTTGGTATTTCTTGCTAATGGAATAGAATATAAAAGTAGGAAAGTGCTGCTGCAACTGTACAAGACATTAATGAGACCGCACCTGGAGTATTGTGTATAGTTTTAGTCTCCTGACTTGAGGATGGATGCAGTTGTACTGGAGGCAGATCAGAGGAGAGTCACTAGAGAGTCCAGGGAGGAGGGGTTTGTCTTATGAAGAGAGATTGAGCTCTTTATGCCTTTACTCTATGGAGTTTAGAAGAATGAGAGTCGATCTAATTGAGGTAGAGAAGATGGTTAAGGGGATTGACAAAGTAGACACAGAGAAGACGTTTCCTCTTGAGGGGCAACCAAGAATGAGAGGTCATTGTTTTAGGATAAGGGATAAGGATTTAAAATAGAGATGAAGAGAAATTTCTTCTCTGAAAGGGTCGTGAGTCTGTGGGATTCAATACCCGGATTCAATAGATGCCGGGACATTGAGTAAATTTAAGGAGGCGATAGACAGATTTTTAATTAGTAATGGGTTGAAGAGATATGGAGACGGGCAGGAAAGTGGAGTTGAGACCGAGATGAGATCAGCCATGATCATATTGAATGGCGAAGCAGGTTCGAGGGGCTGAATTGCCTACTCCTGCTCCTACTTCTTATGTTATTATGTTCTTATCTGTATCTTTCCAGACAAGAGCGGGTGACGTATCCATTATCTCTCTCTCTGTTGTCCATTCATGTATCTGCTGTGTGACGGAGGCCATCTATGTCGGGTCAGCTGAATTATACTGCCTGCTCTCTCAGCAGGGAGAAGCAGGTGAGAGATCCCGTGGCTTTGTCAGGATAACGGGATTCCTGATGGTCTAGGTGTCTCTGCGGGGTCCCCAAGGCAACGGGGAGAGGTACAGGAACTGATACAGCTCTCACTCCATTAATGTACAGTTGGTGTGTGAGCATGCCCAGTACATCATCTTGGTAAATGTCCACTGTCCTGACAGCAGCCACTGTACCTTCATTCTGAAGCAGTCAGCCGGTCCCAACACATCGGGCCCCCATGCAGAACCCGAATGTGGCTCATGACCTCTAAACTCTAGACACTCCCCTCCTCCACACAAAACCACCAGGTGAAGCAATGCTTCAGATGTCTGAACCGCTCGTGGGGAGCCCTCCAGTACATACTGGAGCAGGTGTCCAAGTTCATGGTGTTCTGCTGCACCCTTCACATCAGCACCATCATGAGGACACAGGCCTTGGCACCAGGGATCCGCAGGCTAACTCAGTAGGAGGAGGAGGAGGCAGGGAGGATATTTCCTGGATGATTTCAAACCGGAAAGGCTGTCGTAGAGACGCTGCTAAGATTCCAGTTCCCAGAGGACAACTTCCCTTTCCCACCATGGATCCACCACTTCTCCACCATTACACCCATCTGAGATGCCCCATCACAGCATCCCCGAGGTAAGCATCCTGCAATAAAAACACCAACAAAATGTTTTTCATGATCGTCTTTATCCAACAACACATGCAAATATACAAACAAAACTGAACTATTCACCCTTGTGTATTCCCTTAGTCCCTGTCTTGTGGGTTCCCTCAACCTGCCTACTGCTCCTACACAGTGTTTCCCAGTGACTGCAGCATGGCTGGTGGAAGGCTGCTGACTTTCACTGGGGTGACTGCAGATGGCCTTGCAGGACTTCCTCGAGCTGCTCTAGGCCTTGAGGACTCGGATTCAGACTGCACCACCTCGACATGGGCAGCAGCTCCAGCAATGTTCACATCTGAGTCCGGTGTATTATAACTCGTTTGTGACCTCGCCCTCCGGTGATCTGACACATGAACTATCCTTTTCCCCTGGCCTGGCTGAAGCTCACTCATGCTCGGTGACTCACCACATGCAGATTCTGACTCTATACCAGCCTCTAAGGTACACGCACTGTAAGTATTTGATCTGGTGGCTGTGAGCATCAGACCAAGTGATGGGGCTTCAGTGCTCTTTTGCTGCTCTCTTTCTGTCTCCTGGAGCTGCTGTGACTGGGAAGTTGGTAGTATTGGGTTATCATTGAAAAGTATAAAATCAGAAGGGGAGGTTTGAGGTGAAGGATTGGGGGTGGTATGGAAAGCAGGGGGTCCATGGTCTCACTATCTCCAGCTTGTACATCAACATTTCTAACATTTACCAGTTCTGATGAAATGTCACAGATCTGAAACATTAACTCTGTTTCTCTCTGCACCGATGCTGCCAGACCCACTGAGTATTTCCAGCACTTTCTGTTCAGGTACACAGATGTGCCCCATTGACCAACTTATCTCAGCCCATTTTTTTGCTTAAATTTGTATTTCTGGACATCCTCAGATATTCCATTGAGAATAAAATCGTAATTCCCATCATACACCTCGAAAATCCTCAGGATGTCCGTCTCCCCAGGTGTGCCTGTTTTTCTTCTCTACCAGGTTATCAATTGACTATTTCCTGAGATATGCGAGTGAGATTGTATTTCTGGCTTTTTTTATTCAAAACTCTCTGAAAGTCCTCCCCCCACCCACGCTCTTAGTGATGAACACACACGTTTGATTGAGTGTAAACTCTTTTTGTTGCCAAATCTGCTCCTCATTCATCACTCAACTGAGTTTACTATTTTTCACAAACCAAGTAAACCAAGCCGATCATCCTGATGTCTGTGTTCCGTCTCCTACACCACTGTAAGGTCTGATATAGGGTCAGAGATCACCCAAAAAGCAGGTCAAAGGGTCACAAGCAGTTTATTGAGGAGTGACAGTTCAAATACAGCACAAAATCAGAATAAACACAGTAGAGAAACAATCTGTGACATACGAGAAAGGCTTTCTGGCTGTGAATTAGTTTTTTAGAAGCTACTATTAAAGATGTTATAGCAGGGCAGGTCGAAAAATTCAAGGTGATTAGGCAGAGTCAGCATGGTTTTGTGAAAGGGAAATTACGTTTAATCAATTAACTGGAGTTCTTTGAAGAAGTAACATGTGCTGTGGATAAAGGGGAACTGGTGGATGTACTGTACTAGATTTCCAGAAGGCATTTGATAAGGTGCCACATCAAAGGTCATTGCGAAAAATAAAAGCTCATGGTGTAGGGGGTAACACATTGCCATGGATAGACGTTTGGTTAGCTAACAGGAAACAGAGAGCAGCCATAAATGGGTAATTTTCTGGTTGGCAGGATGTAACGAGTGGGGTGCCACAGGTATCAGTGCTGGGGCCTCAACTTTGTACAGTTTGTTTAAATGAATTAGATGCAAGGACCGAAGGTGTGGTTGGTAAATCTGTTGATGAAACAAAGTTCTGAAGAGGACATAAGGCGGCTGCAAACGGACATAGATAGATTGAGTGAGAAGGCAAAGATCTGGGAAATGGAGTAGAATGTGGGGAAATGTGAAATTGTCCATATTGGTAGTAATAATGAAATTAAACTAAGCATATTATCTGAATGGTGAGGGATTGCAGAACTCTGAGATGCAGGAGTATCTGGGTGTCCTGGTGTATGAATTGCATAAGGTTAGTATGTCGGTTCAGAAAGTAATTAGGAAAGCTAATATAATGTTATCATTTATTGTGAGAGGAACTGAATACAAAGGTAGGGAGGGCATTGATGAGACATTATCTGGAATTCTGTGTTCAGTACTGGTCTCCTTATTTAAGGAAGCATGTAAATGCGTTGTAAACAGTTCAGAGAAGGTTTATTAGATGAATATGGGCGGACTGTCTTATGAGGAAAGGCCGGACAGGCTAGGCTTATATCAGCTGGAGTTTAGAAGAGTAAGGGGCGACTTGATTGAAACATTGAAGATTCTGAGCGTGGGATAGAGCAAGTGAGGGCGACAGAGAGAGAGAGGGAGAGATAGAGAAAGAGAGAAGGAGAGAGCTGAGATCATCGGCTGCTGAAAACCTCATCCATGCCTTAGTTACCTCGAGATTTGACTATTCCAGCACACTGCTGGCTTGTTTCCCACATTCTACTCTCTGTAACCTTGTCCCTTGTGGTCTTCCAAAACTCTGCTGCCATCTTCTAATTTACACCAAATTCTGTTCACCCAACATCCCAGTGCTCACTGACCTACATTGGCTCTTGGTCCAGTAACACCACAATTTTAATATTCCAACCATGAGATCAAATCCCTCCATGTCCTCGTCCTTCTGATTATCCCAATCCCCTGTCCATTTCCAATATTCCTGAAACTTGTTCATCTTAAATTCTTTTGCTAATTCCCTTTATAAAGGTGGGTTTCTTTCCCCCTGTCTCTATCCCTGACCACACATTTCATCTCTTCATCTTCCACCCTGAAAAATCATATAAAAGGGAGGCAGGAACTCTGTTGCCACTCCTACACCACTGTAAGATCTGTTCGAGGGTCACAGATTAACAGAAAGGAGGTCGAAGGATCACAAGCAATTTTTTGCAGGGAAAACATTGGAAAAAATTCGGAGGGACCGGATTAATCTCCACGTGGAGAGGCAGGGATTAATCAGGAGTAGTCAGCATGGCTTTGTCAAGGGGAGTTCGTGTCTAACTAAATTGATTGATTATTTTCGAGGCGGTGACTAGGGGTGTAAAGGAGGGTAAAGCAGTAGTCTATATGGACTTCAGTAAGGCTTTTGATGGGGTCCCGCATGGGAGAATTGTTAAGAAGGTAAGAGCCCATGGGATCCAGGGCGATTTGGCAAATTGGATCCAAAATTGGCTTAGCGGTGGGAGGCAGAGGGTGATGGTCAAGGGTTGTTTTTGCGAGTGGAAGCCTGTGACCAGTGGTGTACTGCAGGGATCGGTGCTGGGACTCTTGCTGTTTGTAGTGTACATTAATGATTTAGACGTGAATATAGGAGGACTGATCAGTAAGTTCGCAGCTGACACGAAAATTGGTGGTGTTGTAAATATTGAGGAGGAAAGCCTTAGATTACAGGACGATATAGATGGGCTAGTAAGATGGGCACACGAGTGGCAAATGGAATGTAATCCTGAGAAGTGTGAGGTGATACATTTGGGGGGGGGGCGAACAATACAAGGAAATATATAATGGATGGTAGGACCCTAGGAAGTATTGAAGGTCAGAGGGAGCTTGGTGTACTTGTCCATTGATCACTGAAGGCAGCAGCACAGGTAGACAATGCGGTCAGGAAGACGTATGGGACACCTTCCTTTATTAGCCGAGGCGTAGAATATAAGAGTAGGGAGGTTATGATGGAGCAGTATAAAACGCCAGTTAGGCCACAACTGGAGTACTGTGTATAGTTGTGGTTGCCGCAGTATAGAAAGGAGGTGATTGCAATGGAGAGGGTGCAGAATAGATTCACCAGGATGTTGCCTGGGCTGGAGCATTTCAGCTGTGAAGAGCGACAGAAAAGGCTAGGGTTGTTTTCCTTAGAGCAGAAAAGGATGAGGGGTGTCATTTTTGAGGTATACAACATAATGAGGGGCATTGATAGGTTAGACATGAAGAATCTTTTTTCCCTCAGTGGACGGGTCAATAACCAGGGGGAATAGATTTAAGGTAAGAGGCAGGAGGTTTAGAAGGGATTTGAGGAAAATAATTTTAACCCAGAGGGTGGTTCGAATCTGGAACACACTGCCTTAAGAGATGGTCCGGGCAGCTACCCTCACAACATTTCATAAGCATTTAGATGAGCACATGAAACGCCATAGCATACAAGGCTACAGGCCAAGTGCTGGGAATTGGGATTAGAATAGTTCGGTGCTTGATGGCCAGCACAGACACAATGGGCTGAAGGTCCTGTTTCTGTGCTGTATATCTCTATAATTCTATGACTCTATTGAGGAGTAACAGTTCAAATGCAGCACAACATCAGAAGAGACATTGTGTACATACGACCTGTGGCAGGTGAGAATGGCTTTCAGTTATGGATCAAATGTTAGAAGCTATTATTAAAGACGTTATAGCAGGGCACGTAGAAAAAAATCAAGGTGATCAGGCAGAGTCAACATGGTTTTGTGAAAGGGAAATCATGTTGAACCAATATACTGGAGTTCTTTGAAGAAGTAACATGTACTGTGGATAAAGGGGAACTGGTGGATTTACTGTACTTAGATTTACAGAAGGCATTTGATAACGTACCACATCAAACGTCATTGTGGTAAATAAAATGCCATAGTGTAGGGGGTAACATAATTGGCAGAGGATAGAGGATAGGCTAGCTAACAGGAAACAGAGTAGGCATAAATGGGTTATTTTCTGGTTCGCAAGCTACGGCAAGTGGTGTGCCACCATGATCAGTGCTGGGGCCTCAACTTTTTACAATTGATACAAAAAACTTTGATGAATAGACCGAAGGTATGCTTTCGAAATTTGCTAATGACTCCAAGATTGGTAAGAAGGTAAGTTCTGAAGAGGACATAAGGAGGCTACAAAGGGATTAGGAAAGGTTAAATGAGTGGTCAAAGAACTGGCAAATGGAGTATAATGTGGGAAAAGATCAAACTGTCCATTTTGGTTGGAAGACTTGACTGTTACCTCGAGACTTAACTATTCTAACTCACTCCTGGCTGCTCTCCCATAACCTACTCTCTGTAAACCTGTGGTCATCCAAAACTCTGCTGCCACCTTCTAATTTACACTAAATTCTGTTCACCCAACATTCCTGTGCTCACTGATCTACATTGGCTCTTGGTCCAGTAACACGTCAATTTTAATATTCTCACTCGTATGATCAAATCCCTCATGTCCTCACCCCTCTGATTATCCCAATCCCCTGTCCATTTCCAATATTCCTGAAGCTTGTTCATCTTAAAGTCTTTTTCTAATTCCCTTTTAAAAGTGAGTTTCTTTCCCTCTGTCTCACTCCCTGACCACACATTTCATCTCTCCAGCTCCACTGGTGCTGTGGAAGTTCGGATTCATAAAATGGTGTGAGCTGCACTGCCGGTCACATCCAGCACATTGTACAGGACACCCAGGCTGTCCGGGGTGATAACGTGGGTGTAACATGTGTGCGTCTGCAGTGTGAGGAAGGGTCTGAATATGGTGTCAATCAGCCATTCCAGCAGCTTTGATGGACGTCTTTGAAACTTGGTCTGTGCATGTCACTCTCAGCTGAACATACATTCAGCAGCACGAGGAACCCCCTCTAGTGTTATTTAAAAAGACCAGGTATCCATCTTACAGTTTTCTGGAGGTTGTGTTGTGAGCTGCTGCAGACATTCAGGGAGGACAGAGAATTTGTTGACCCAACAGTAGGGGCGTGGAACGCCCTGCCTGCAACAGTATTCGACTCGCCAAATTTAAGGGCATTTAAGTGGTCATTGGATAGACCTATGGATGAAACTGGAATAGTGTAGGTCAGATGGTTTCACAGGTCGGCGCAACATCGAGGGCTAAAGGGCCTGTACTGCGCTGCAATGTTCTATGTTCTATGTTCTATAACTCTGGACAAGGTATAGGGACTGTAGTTACAGTGTCTCTGGGTCTGTAACATGACCAACAAATGGAGTAGAGGCTGCAGAGAGGGGATGCTCTGAAAGAATGGATGAGGAAGGGGCTCTGCCCTACCAACCCCGGGTTTTCCAAGAGCACTTTTCCTACCTACACCTAACCCAGGAGCAGTGTGTGAGGTGACTCTGATTCAATTAGGAGGTGGTCACAGAGCTGTGTCACCTCCTGTAACACGACCTAGAGCCTCACACCAGGGTGAGGACGGAGCTGTCAGTGGATGTTAAGGTCACAGTTTAACCCCAGTTTAACCCCCTCTAGTGTTATTTAAAAAGACCAGGTATCCATCTTACAGTTTTCTGGAGGTTGTGTTGTGAGCTGCTGCAGACATTCAGGGAGGACAGAGAATTTGTTGACCCAACAGTAGGGGCGTGGAACGCCCTGCCTGCAACAGTATTCGACTCGCCAAATTTAAGGGCATTTAAGTGGTCATTGGATAGACCTATGGATGAAACTGGAATAGTGTAGGTCAGATGGTTTCACAGGTCGGCGCAACATCGAGGGCTAAAGGGCCTGTACTGCGCTGCAATGTTCTATGTTCTATGTTCTATAACTCTGGACAAGGTATAGGGACTGTAGTTACAGTGTCTCTGGGTCTGTAACATGACCAACAAATGGAGTAGAGGCTGCAGAGAGGGGATGCTCTGAAAGAATGGATGAGGAAGGGGCTCTGCCCTACCAACCCCGGGTTTTCCAAGAGCACTTTTCCTACCTACACCTAACCCAGGAGCAGTGTGTGAGGTGACTCTGATTCAATTAGGAGGTGGTCACAGAGCTGTGTCACCTCCTGTAACACGACCTAGAGCCTCACACCAGGGTGAGGACGGAGCTGTCAGTGGATGTTAAGGTCACAGTTTAATTGAACTTCTTTGTATCTGGATCTTTCGAGACAAGAGCAGGAGACGTATCCAACATCGAGTCACAGAGACTGATAGAGTCATTTAGGACATAGAAGGAGGCCATTCATCCCATCATATCCATGCTGGCTCTCCATGGAGCAATCCTGTCAGTCCCACTCCCCCACTCAATCCCTGTAGCAAATTCATTTCCTTCAGGTCTCCACCAGCTTTCATTTGAAATCAATGATTGTCTCTGCTTCTAACACACTTGTGGGCAGTGAGTTCCAGATCATTAACACCCGCTGCATAAAGAAAAACATTCTTCCTCATATTCCTTCTGCATCTCTTGTCCAGAACCTTCAATCCGTGTCCCTAGTCTTTCTTCCATCAGTTAATGGGAACACTTTGTCATTGTCTAAATTATTTAAACCTGTCATAATCGTGTAACCTAACCTTGGAACTAAAATCCTCCATCCCTGGAACCATCCTGTTAAATCTCCTCAGCACCAAGGACCTTCATAATCTTTCTGAAGTGTGGTGACCAGAATTGGACACAGTCGTCCAGCTGAGACCTAACCAGAGATTTTTAAACATTCATCATAACTTCTCTGCTTTTGAACTCAATACCTCTCTGTATGAAGTCCAAGATTATATGTATTTTACTATCCAATCTCTCAATATGTCCTGCCACCTTCAACGATGGATATTCATACACCCACAAGTCTCTCTGTTCCTGCACACTGTTTAGAACAGTGTTATTAAGCCTATATTGCCTTCCTATCCTTTCTGACAAAATGCATCACCTCACACTTGTCTCACACTTTCATCTGCCACTCGTCTGCTCATTCCAATCAGTATCTATGTCCTGTTGCAGGTGGTTCTGAACATCCTGACTGTTTGTCACAGCTCCATGTTTGGTATCAGAGGCGGATTTTGAAATTCTACTCTGTATTCCAAGATCCAAGTCATTTATACACAGCAAAATTAAACAGTGGCCCGAGCACTGACCCTGGCGGAACACTCACTGTCTAACACCTTTCAGTCTGAAAAACTCCCATTTACTATGACACACTGTTTTCTCTATGTAAACCATTTTTTTATCCAATTGGACACTGACCCTCCCATTCCATTTGACTCAATGTTGGTAATTAACCTTTTCTGTGGCACTTTATCAAACACATTGTTCAAACCAATCTAGACAACCTCCATCACATTCCCTTCATCAACCTTCTCTGTTACATCATCAAAAGTGCAATTAGATTAGTCAAGCATGACTTTCCTTTTGTAAATCTATGCTGGCTATCCTGAAGTAACTCAAACCTCTCAAATGCTTGTGGTTTTATCCCTGATAATTGTTCTAAACCCTTTCCCACCACTGATGTTGGACTATCTGGCCTGTAGTTGTGAGGAATGTGTGCTGTCCATTGATGTATCCGCTAGGTGAGAGAGGCCATCTATGTTGGGTGAAGTTAATACACCTTTTTCTCCCTCAGCGGGGAGAAACAGGATAAGGGGACCCCTGGCTTTGTGAGGATAGCTGCATTCCTGTTTTTTGAGATGTCTCTACGGTGTCCCCATGTCAACGGGGAGAGGTACAGGAACTGGAAGAACTCTCACTCCATTAATGTACAGTTGGTGTGTGAGCATGCCCAGTACATCATGTTGGTGAATGTCCACCATCCTGGCAGCAGCCACCATCCCTTAATTCTGAAGCAGTCAGCCCGTCCCGACACATCGGGCCCCCATGCAGAACCAGAATGTGGCTCCTCGGAGACAAATGTAATCCCCCCTCTCCAGACACAGCTCATGTTTCTACTCCCCCAAACCTCCTCCCACCACCACCCAACCTCACACAATTAACATGTGTATAATGTGAACAATGAAGTCACCAGGAACATGGTGGAACAGACCATCAGTGTGATGAAGTAATGCATCCACTGTCCGAATCGCCAGAGGGAGCCCTCCAGTCCACACTGGAGCTGGTGTCCAAGTTCATGGTGTTCTGCTGCACCCTTCATATCATCACCATCATGAGGACAAAGGCATGGGAACCAGGAATCCGGAGGCTACCTCAGGAGGAGGAGGAGGAGGCAGGGAGGATATTTCCTGGATGCCTTCGACCCAGAAAGACCGTCGGAGAGACCCTGCTAATATTCTGTTTCCCATAGGACAACATCTCTTTCCCACCATGGATCCCCCATTCTCCATCATTACACCAATCTGAGACGCCCCATCACATTGTCCCCTTGCTCACCATCCTGCAATAAAAAACACCAACAAAATTATTTACTTTGACATCTTTATCCTACAGCACATCCAATTATACAAACAAAACTGAACTATGCACCCCTGTGTATTCCCTTAGTGCCTGTCCTGTGGGTTCCCTCGACTTGACTAGTGCTCCTACACAGTGTTTCTCCAATGACTGCAGCATGGCTGATGGAGGGCTGCTGACCTTCCCTGGGGGAGACTCCAGGTGGCCTTGCAGGACGTCCTCGAGCAGCTCTGGGCTTTGAGGACTGGGCGTCGGACTGCACCACCTCGACATGGGCAGCAGTAGCCTGGGATGTCTGATGGGTAACAGCAAGTACACTGGTGGAGTGGCGGTGAAGGGAGAACAAATACTGTCATCCTGAGAGAGGACAGCAGGTTCATGCTCCATGGAGACACTGTCAGTCCCACGGGGCGACAGTTCATCAATCCGAGTAATCTACTGGATCAGAGATTGCTGGACTGCTGTGAGATCCTGAAAACCCCTTTGAACACTGAGATCCACAGCCATGTTGACAGCAGTCTGATCCTGCATGGCAGCAAGCATGGATCTCATGACATAAAAGCAAAATACTGCAGATGCTGGAAATCTGAAACAAAAACAAGAAATGCTGGAATCACTCAGCAGGTCTGGCCGCATCTGTGGAAAGAGAAGCAGAGTTAACGTTTCGGGTCAGTGACCCTTCTTCAGAAAAGTAGGACCCTTCCGAAGAAGGGTCACTGACCCGAAATGTTAACTGTGCTTCTCTTTCCACAGATGCTGCCAGACCTGCTGAGTGATTCCAGCATTTCTTGTTTTTGTTATGGATCTCATGACTTCAGTCTGAGCTTCCACTGCAGCACTGAGACGTCATATAACTCTGGACTCTTGAGCATCTCCCAGTTTAATTACTCTACCATTGATGGCCGTACCTTCAGCTGCCGAGGCCCTAAGCTCTGGAAGAGGAGAGCAGAACGTCTTTAAGGTAGGAATTCCTGGAATAGAAGTGACAGTGAATTAAATACTAAAATAAAAACAAAATACTGCGGTTGCTGGAAATCTGAAATGAGAACAGAAAGTGCCAGAAATACTCAGCAAGTCTGGCAGCATCTGTGCAGAGAGAAACAGAGTTAATGTTTCAGATCTGTGACCCTTCATCAGAACTGGAAAACGTTAGAAATGTAACAGTCTGTCATTTAAACTCTCCCCTCTCCGTCCCATCACAATCCTTCCTTCTTGTTCCTCTTCCCCCTTCCCCTCTTTCACTTGCTCAAAGACTGTTACATTTCTAACATTTACCGGTTCAATTGACAATTTCCTGTGATATGCTAATTTCATTGTATTTCTGGCTTTACTTATTCAAAACTCTCTTCAAGTTCCCCTACCCCCGCCCCGCCCCGCAACTCTTAGCGATGAACACACACACGTTTGATCGAGTGTAAACTCTCTCTGTCTCCTAATCCATTTGGACAGTGAGAATAAAAACTGATCATATTATCTGAATGGTGATGGATTGCAGAAGTCAGAGTTGCAGAGGGATATGTGTATCCTGCTGCATGAATTGTATAAGGTTAGTCTGCAGGTTCAGCAAGTAATTAGGAAAACTAATAAAATATTATCATTTATTGCGAGCGGAATAGAACACAAATGTAGGGTGTTTATATTTCAGTTATACAGGTCATTGATGAGACCTCATCTGGAGTACTGTGTACAGTATTGGTCTCCTTATTTAAGGTAGCATGCAAATGCGTTGGAAGCAATTCAGAGAAGGTTTCCTAGACTAATACCTGGAATGGGCGGGTTGTCTTATGTTGAAAGGCTGGAGGGCTAGTCTTATATCAGCTGGGGTTTAGAAAAGTAAGAGGCGACAAGATTGAAGCATATAAGACGATTAGGAAAGTAAGAGGCGACAAGATTGAAGCATATAAGACTCTGAGTGTGGGCCAGAGCAAGAGAGGGAGACAGAGAAAGAAACAGGGAGAGAGAGAGAGAGAGAGTTCAGCTCATCTGCTGCTCAAACTCTCATCCATGCCTTTGTTGACTTGAGACTTGACTATTCTAACACACTCCCAGCTGGTCTCCCACATTAAAACTTTCTGTAACCTTGTAATCATCCAAAACTCTGCTGCCATCTTCTAATTTACACCAAATTCTGTTCACCTAACATCCCCGTGCTCACTGACCTACATTCTCTCTTGGTCCAGTAACACCTCAATTTTAATATTCTCACTCGCGTGATCAAATCCCTCCATGTCCTCAACCCTCTGATTATCCCAATCCCCTGTTCATTTCCAATATTCCTGAAACTTGTTCATCTGAAAGTCTTGTTCTAATTCCCTTTTTAAAGTGAGTTTCATTCACTCTGCCTCTCCCTGACCGCACATTTCATCTCTCCAGCTCCACTGATGTTGTGGAAGTTTGGATCCATACAATGGTGTGAGCTGCACTGCCGGTCACATCCAGCACATTGTGCAGGACACCCAGGCTGGCCGGGGTGATAGCGGGGGTGTAACATGTGTGTGTCTGCAGCGTGAGGAGGGGTCTGAATAAGATGTCAATCATCCATTCCGGCAGCTTTGATGCACGTCTGTGAAACTTGGTCTGTGCATGTCCACTGACCGCCTGTGTTAGTCGCTCTCAGCTGAACATGCATTCAGCGGCACGAAGAACCCCCTGGTGTTATTTAAAATGACCAGGCATCCAAATTACAGGTGAGGGGCTTTTGACGTACTTCTGCTATTGTAAAGTTAGTGGAGGTGCTGTGGATGGTTTTCTGGAGGTTGTGTTGTGAGCTGCTGCAGACATTCAGGGAGGACAGAGTATTTGGTGACACAACTCTGGACGAGGTATGGGACTGTAGTTACAGTGTCTCTGGGCCTGTAACATGACCAACAAATGGAGCGGAGGCTGCAGAGAGGGGAAGCTCTGTAAAGAGAGAGGAGGAGGGGTCTCTGCCCTACCCCCCCCTGGTTTTCCAAGGGCAAAAAGAGCAGTGGTCCTAATACCGAGCCTTGGGGAACACCACTGTATACTCCTATCGAGTCTGAACAACAACCTTTCACCACTTCTCTCTGTTTACTGTTCCTTAGTCAATGTTATATCCACACTGTCACTGTCCCTTTCATCCATAAGGTTCAGTTTTCCTAACCTGTCCATTGAATGACACTTGATCAAACACCTTTTGAAAGTCCATATATATAACTTCAATCACACCACCCTCATCAACCCTTTCCATTGTTTTATCAAAGAACTCCATCAAGTTTACCTCAGCACTACCTCTCTCCACTCCTCCACTGTTGTTAAATTATCAGACTGCTTATCCGACATCCAGTGCTAGATGAGCAGAAATTTCCTCCAGTTAAATATTGGGAAGACTGATGCCATTGTTTTCACTCCCCACTCCAACTCTGTTCCCTTGCTATTGATTCCATCCCTCTTCCTGGTGACAGTCTGAGATGCAGACAGTATGTTTACAACCTTGGTGTCACATTTCACCCAAAACGATCTTTAACCTCATTTTCAGGAATTCATTGCAGCCGCCTATTTCCACCTCAGTAACGTCACCCGACTTCACCCCTGTCTCAGCCCATCTGCTGCTGAAACCTCATTCATGCATTCGTCACCTCTAGATGTGATTATTCCAACTCACTCCTTGCTGATCTCCCACATTCTACTCTCTGTAAACTTGAGGTCATCCAAAACTCTGCTGCCCATGTCTTAGCTCACACCAAGTCCCGTTCATCTATCACTGACTGACATTGGCTCCCAGTCAAGTAATGTCTTGATTTTAAAATTCTTTTCCTTGTTTTCAGATCCCTCCATGGCCTCGCCCCCCGCCCCATATCTTTGTAATCTCCTCCACCTCCACAACCCACCGAGATATATGTACTCCTCTAATTCCGGCCTCTAGTGCACCCGGATTTTAATCACTGCACCACTGGCGACTAGGTCTTCAGCTGCCTAGGACCAATGTTCTGGAATATCCTCACTGCACTGTTTTTTTTTTCATTCGTTCATGGGATGTGGGTGTCACTGACAAGGCCAGCATTTTTTGCCCATCCCTAATTGCCCTTGATGACTGAGTGGTTTGCTGGACCTTTCAGAATTCAGTTTAGAGTCAACCACATTGTTGTGGGTTTGGAGTCACATGGAGGTCAGACCGTATAAGGATGGCAGATTTCCATTGCTGAAGAACATCAGTAAGCCAGGCTGTTTTTTTTATGACGATCAATGATAGCATCATGGCACCATTGCTGAGAATAGTTTTCAAATGCAGATTTGTATTAATTAATTGAATTTTAGCTCATATTGAATTTTAACTTGCACCAGTTACCACGGTGGGATTTGAACCCATGTCCTCCGAGAATCAGCCTGAGCCTCAGTATTACAATTTTGGTAATATTACCACTCCGCTACGGTCACCACCTTTCCGTCTCGCTTTCCTCCTTTCAGGTACTCCTTAAAACCTATCTCTTTCTTCAAGCTGTTGGCCATCTGATCTAATATCTCCTGTTGTGTCTCAGTGTCATACTTTGCTTCACAATGATCCTGAGAAGCACTTTGGGATGTTTTATAACATTAAAAGCAATATATAAATATAAGTCGTTGTTGAGGTTTGCCAGACATGCTTTTTCATCACCATATCCCTACTACTGTCTATTTATTATTCCATGTTTTTCAAAGCAATGAATATATTTGTCCTGGGTTATGAAATTTCCCCATCAGTGACATTGAACTGTCTGGTCAGTAAATACAGTGTTTACTCAATCGCTCCTTTTTTTCAAGTAGGGTGTAACATTTACAACCCTCCAGACCTCTGTCACAACTCGCATATCCAAGGAGGATTGAAAAATTCTGTTCAGTGCCTCCGCTATTCCCACCTTTCCTTCCCTCAGCATCTTTCATACATCCCATCCAGACCGGATAAATGTTCTACTTTATTGTGGTACAAACAGTGCTGGACTGAAAGGGGTTAACTGAAACTGTTTGTTTAGTGACTGGTATTACTGTCAGTCTCCACGGACCCTAATTGTTTCACTGGAGGGTTTCCAACTTCTATTAATATGGGAGTCATTTCAATGTATTATCACATAGTGTCAACAGGAGCATCAAACCCGGCAGTAAGAGGGACCAACAGCTCCAGGCAGAGGGAGAGGATAGATCAGAATCTGAGAACAATAGATTGGAATGTTACAAAAATGGGTCAGAATCTGAGAACAATGGATGGGAATGTTACAACAATGGGTCAGAATCTGAAAACAATCGATGGGAATGTTTCAACAATGGGTCAGAATCTGAAAACAATAGATGGGAATGTTTCAACAATGGACAGGAGTTTCATCTGGCAATTTGACGATCTTTCCACATATTATGACTGGTTCTCATTAGACTATCGGATCGTTTTAGCTCTTCAGGTTATTCAATATATTTACTATCCCATCCTCGCTATTATTGGTGTTCCTGGTAAGACTCTTTATCCAGCTAGTAATTCTATGAACCGTGTTTAACTGAATTACTGCCCCTGTCATTTTCTCATCCCTCTTTGCTGTTGTTGTTAGTCCTGGTGAGTCTTTGATAAAGGCTGTAAACTCGACAAAGCATTGCTAATTTTGTTACTGGTCGTGTAATTTTCTCTCTAGGCGTTGCTTGTGTTTATGTTCCTGGTAAGACCTTGTATAGAGCTATCAGATTGTTGCTGTGCCTAATCTGCACTTACTCTTGAAGAATCACAGAATCGGACTGGTGGAAGGCATATCAATGTTTATTCACACATTAAATCATCAGGTACAAGCACTCACTACTTGCATGTTATACTACCCCAAGCCACGAGGTGATCAGTCTCAGAATGGCAGCTGCCTTTCTATTCTCTGAGTCCATGACTCAGGGAATTTTCTTGAGTGTTCTTCCTCGGGGTTCTCGTGCTGTCACCATTTTCAGCCATTGTCTACTGTGAGTCTAATCCGACCTCATGCCAATAGAAACTCCTTTATCTGGTTTGTGCAGGGACACTGTCTGGTAGAATCTCTCTCTTGTTTCAGCCTGCTTTTCTGTATGGTCTACAATTCCTTGACCATCTGTTTGCTGTGCTCCTTCTAACCAGCCCCTCTATGTTTCAAAACGTTGTGTATTGTTGTGTGACGAGCCTCATTGTTTCAATTACGTTCTTATGTGTTTTTACTGAGTCTACACCCACCACCACACCAACCCCGTCCCCCTCTGATCATGCAGGGCTGTGCCCAAGGGATCACACTCTCATGTCTCTTTGGTAGTACACTTCTGCAATTATAATTTCATTGTTAACGCAAGATCATAAGCAGTGAAATGTTAAAGAAAGCACAATGTAAACATCGTTGTTACATAATTAATCACTTGTGCGAGCATAACGCAGTCGCAATTTGACTTTTAGAATACATTTGTCATTCATTAATTCATTTTAAGTATCTACCAATAGTTATACAACTACCCTCGTGTTACATATTTAATTGTCAATATTTTAATGGAGCAACTTCGAATACTGATTGCCTTTGAGGTAGCTGTCCAACCTGTGTTCATACATCCTCTCACATTCCTTAATCAATTTCTTAAGTTTCCGAATTAAGTATGTCACATATATCACCATGACACCCGAAACGACTATCAGGACATGGGAGATAATTCTAAACCAGGGTGTATCTTCACGTTTGACCCCCAGTTCCATAAGTCTTCCCACCAGGTAGAATCATTATATCATCAATCTGAACTTGTATCATCTTCCACTGTTGTTCCAGATTGTAGTACACTACAGCAATGGCTTCTCGTTGCTGCCTCTCTTGACCCAAACGTATGGGCAATGGCTGAATAGTATATTTATGTTCCCGAAGGTAATTTATCAAGTCGTCCTTAATACTTTCTGTAACAATTATCGTTTCTGTCTTTCTTTTATGTATGCCGACCAACTCCGTCTTCTCTACTCAAGTTGGTATTTGTGGGTTGACAAGCGACGTACTGTTGCTCACCAGACAAATCCGGTATGTCCATACTGGTACTTCTTCATTGTGGTGGTTAAGCAATATCTCCCCTTTGCCTTATAGGCCACATGGGTTAACCTGATAATGCCTTCCTCGTTTCCATGGTGCAATTTACAGTGGTATTAAATCCACATTTTGATTCTGCTGTTTTATATATATATATATATATATATTGGGTGAGGACACATGACCACCTGGTTTTCCAGACGACACTTAGACAAAGTTGTCCCAATTATCTCCTTTCCAATTTTCACAACATAGGTCAATATATCATAGTATTTTCTGTAATCCTCTCCTCGCTGCATCTACTATTCTCTGCAGTAATAGGACAGATGGAAAAGGTTTGCCATCTGCTGACACAAAACCTCTCGCTTCCCACAGAGGTAGGTACTCGGTCAAACAGTTACACACGTACATACTGTCAGAATTTATATCAACCAATGGGGGAAACATGTGGTTGTGTCAGCACAAAGTGACTGCAGCTCGTTCGGCACACTGCACACTTAAACTCGCCAGTAACTGTAAGGCAATGTCTTTAATAGGTTTTCCATTATGATCCTGTATTTGTAATCCGCACTTTGCCTGCCTAATCCCATCCTCCACTGCAGATGAACCGTCAACAAAAATGTTGAGTGCTGGTTTGATTTCTGTTTTCTTCCGTTGGACACTCCCGCCCCGCACTGATTTTGACACAAAATGTCCCTTGACGGCCTTTTCTGTCAAAACCTGACACTCATGGGGTTCAGCCTGGTAGATTAAATTGTATGCCAAGCATGTCAAAGTATTTTCCTTTTTTACTGAAATATATCTACCTTGCAAGAGCAAGGTCCACCGATCAATGTGATTCCGACTAACATTATCGTCCTTCAGTCATCCATCCACTAACAACTGGAAGGGTGTGTGTTCAGTTAGGATAGTAACAGGGCTGAGGCTGACAATATAACATTACCGTCCTTCAACCGTCCATCCAGTAACAACTGGAAGGGTGTGTGTTCAGTTAGGATAGTAACGGGGCTGAGGCTGACAATATAACATTACCGTCCTTCAACCGTCCATCCAGTAACAACTGGAAGGGTGTGTGTTCAGTTAGGATAGTAACAAGGCTGAGTCTGACAATATAACATTACCGTCCTTCAACCGTCCATCCAGTAACAACTGGAAGGGTGTGTGTTCAGTTCGGATAGTAACGGGGCTGAGGCTGACAATATAACATTACCATCCTTCAACCGTCCATCCAGTAACAACTGGAAGGGTGTGTGTTCAGTTAGGATAGTAACAGGGCTGAGGCTGACAATATAACATTACCGTCCTTCAACCGTCCATGCACGAACAACTGGAAGGGTGTGTGTTCAGTTAGGATAGTAACAGGGCTGAGGCTGACAATATAACATTACCGTCCTTTAGCTTCCATCCAGTCACAACTGGAAGGGTGTGTGTTCAGTTAGGATAGTAACGGGGCTGAGGCTGACAATATAACATTACCGTCCTTTAGCTTCCATCCACTAACAACTGGAAGGGTGTGTGTTCAGTTAGGATAGTAACGGGGCTGAGGCTGACAATGTAACATTACCGTCCTTCAGCCGTCCATCCAGTCACAACTGGAAGGGTGTGTGTTCAGTTAGGATAGTAACGGGGCTGAGGCTGACAATATAACATTACCGTCCTTCAGCCGTCCATCCAGTCACAACTGGAAGGGTGTGTGTTCAGTTAGGATAGTAACGGGGCTGAGGCTGACAATATAACATTACCGTCCTTTAGCTTCCATCCAGTCACAACTGGAAGGGTGTGTGTTCAGTTAGGATAGTAACGGGGCTGAGGCTGACAATATAACATTACCGTCCTTTAGCTTCCATCCAGTCACAACTGGAAGGGTGTGTGTTCAGTTAGGATAGTAACAGGGCTGAGGCTGACAATATAAGTAACATTTTGAATCACCCAGAAGACGGCCAGCAAATCTTGTTCACACATTGTGAAGGCCCTTTCTACTGATGTTAACAAGTGAGATGCGTATTCCACTCGGCAGAATCGGCCATGTTTCTTCTGAAGGAATACCGCTGATAAGGTGGTATCTGTGGTAGCGACATCGAGGGCAAAGGGTAGGGGTGGGTCCGGCACCTGCAACACCGGATCTATCGCCAACCACTGGTGGAATGTTGTCGGACCATCATGTAATCCCTGGGGGAGACACATCCAGGTGTACAGTTGTCCGGGAATGTAAACGCAAATTTATATTGACACTCTCGTGCCAGCGAGAGTCTGGATAAAACTCCATCTGCCATTTCTCCGCCCTAGTCTCCAACCGATCCATATCCTGCTGTATCCTCTGACAATCCTCATCATTATCCGCAACTCCACCAAGCTTTTTGCTGTCCACAAACTTACTAATCAGACCAGCTACATTTTCCTCCAAATCATTTATATATACTACAAACAGCAAAGGTCCCAGCACTGATCCCTGCGGAACACCACTATTTACAGCCCTCCATTCAGAAAAGCGCCCTTCCACTGATACCCTCTGTCTTCGATGACCGAGCCAGTTCTGTATCCATCTTGCCAGCTCACCTCTGATCGCGTGTGACTTCACCTTTTGCACCTGTCTGCCATGAGGGACCTTGTCAAAGGCTTTAAAGAAGTCTGTATGGACAACATCCACTGCTCTTCCTTTATCAATCATCTTCGTCTCTTCCTCAAAAATCTCAATCAAGTTAGTAAGACACGACCTCCCCTTCACAAAACCATGCTGCCTCTCGCTACTAATAAGTTAATTTGTTTCCAAATGGAAGTAAATCCTGCCCCGAAGAATCCTCTCTAATAATTTCCCTGCCACTGACCAAAGGCTCACCGGCCTGTAATTTCCTGGATTATCCTTGCTATCCTTCTTTAACAAAGGAACAACATTTGCTATTCTCCAGTCCTCTGGGACATCACCTATCGTCAATGAGGATGCAAAGATTTCTGTCAAGGCCCCAGCTATTTCTTCCCTTGCCTCCCTCAGTATTCTGCGTTAGATCCCATTAGGCCCTGGGGACTTATTTACCTTAATGCTTTGCAAGACGCCCGACACCTCCTCCTCTGTTCCCACGAACTTCAGAACTCTGTGGAGAACCAGAATGTAGCTCCTCGGAGAGAATCACTACCCTGTCTTCACATGGCTCATGATTCACCCCCAAGGAATTCAAACCCCACCATCCATCGCCAACCAACCAGGATATTTCCAGAATATTTCCTGGATGCCTTCCACCCGGACAGGCTGCCGGCGATTGCCTGCTAAGATTCCGGTTGCCGTAGGACAACTTCACTTTCCCACCACGGATTCCCCATTCTCCACCATTGTCCCCATCTGAGATGCCCCATCACAGCATCCGCTTGGTCACCATCCTGCAATAAAAACCTGTTCATTAACATCTTTATCCAACAACACATCCAATTATGCAAACACAACGCAACTATTCACCCTTGTGGATTCCCTTAATGACTGTCTTGTGGGTTCCCTCGACTTTGCTAGGGATCCTACACAGTGTTTCCCCAGTGTCTGCAGCATGGCTGGTGGAAGGCTTCTGACTTTCACTGGGGAGACTGCATATGGCCTTGCAGGACGTCCTCGAGCAGCTCTGGGCTTTGAGGGCTCGGATTCGGACTGCACCACCTCGACATGGGCAGCAGCAGCCTGAGCTGCTGTTATCCATCAGCCAGCTTTTTTGTGACCTCGCCCTCCGGTGATCTGACACATGAACTATCCTTTCCCCCTGGCCTGGCTGCAGCTCACTCGTGCTCGGTGACTCACCACGTGCAGATTCCGACTCTATACCAACTTCTAAGGTACACAAAGCGAACGTATTTGATCTAGTGACTATGAGTTTCAGACCAAGTGATGGAGCTTCAACATCAGTGCTGTGCTGCTTCTCTCTCTCTCTCTGTCACCTGGAGCTGCTGTTACTGGGAAGCTGGCATTTTTGGGTTATCATTGGAAAGTATAAAATCAGAAGGGGAGGGTTGTGGTGAGGGATTGGGAATGGGATGGAAAGCAGGAGGTCCATGGTCCCACCATCTGCAGCTTGTACATCTTCCCAGACAGTAGGATGAGGAGGAGGTGGGAGTTAAGAAGGAACGTCAGGCAGCAACATAACATCATCCTGAATGCTCTCGGTGATGCCGCATGCTCCGGGCTCTGTCACAGCCGGTCCCATGATGTGGAGAATCATCTCCTCCCTCAGTCTCAGGGGATCAAGTTATGCCTGGTCCCCACCGGATCACTGCTGTTCCCTGTGTTTATGAGCCACCTTTTCCTGTAAGATAGAGGACAGAATGTCACTAATTGTGTTGCACTGTGTTTGGGTGATGTGCCTGCCATAGCTGAATAGCTGGAGGCATGTGGAGGCAGGGAGAGGTGGATGTGAGGCTGGTATCAGTAGAAGGTGTGTGAGGGTGAGATGGAGTATGTGAATGTTAGGTGTGGGTCCTGAGTGTTAGGGACAGCTGATGGGTGAGTGATGGGGGTGTGGTTCATTGAGCAGTGTGAGAGGTTACTGGTGTTGAGGGCAGGAGATGTCATGTGGAGATGAATTCACTGACATTGACCACCCGTGTGAGTTAATTTAACTTCTTCTGGCTCTTCTGCCAGGTCCTCGGGGCCAGACTTCTTGCACTGACCTCCCTGGCCACCTGCTCCTATTCACTTCGAAGTGCATTTCTTGAGGGTCTGCACCCCACCCCATGGGAACATGGCCTGTCTACGCCTTTCACCCTCCATGACTAAGGCGTCCAGCAACACATCCGTGAACCGCAGAACCCTCTCTCTGTCCTAGTATTCCATTTACCTTGTCTCTAATTGCGGCATTTCACAGTCAGCAGCAGCCTCCTGTGATTCAGTGCAACCTCCCTTTAAGAGGAACAGACTGTCTTTAAGAGCTGTATCCTGGATGAAACACGAGCCAGCCTCACACAACCTTAGGCCCCAGCAGACAGACAGCACCGCGTGTCACCCTCGGCGGTACATAGAATTCGTAGAAATGAGAAGGCAGCAGGAAGTTTGTGTGTCACCTGCCTCAACATGAATAGGCAAGGGCAGATCACGAATTACAATCCCTACACCCGAAAAGCGAAGCAAACCCGATTTTCTCGCTATATCTATCTTCCTTTCCCACTTACGCATGTCCTCACTCGCTCTTTACACTCTCTGTCTGTTTCTCATAGAATCAGAGATTGATGCAGTACAAAAGGAGGCTATTCTGCCCATTGTCTCAGTTCTGTCTCTTGGAATGAGCTACTTAATGAATTCCACCACCAACATCCACACCTCCCCCCCCCCCCCCCCTCAACTTTCTGCAGTCTCCTTTTTTTCCTATTCAAGTATTTGCTAAATTCCCTTTTGAAAGATATTATTGAATCTGCTTCCACCATGTTTTCAGGCAGTGAATCCCACATCCCCACAACTCGCTGTGTAAGAAAATTCTCCGCATTTCACCTCTGGTTCTTTATCAATTACCTTCAATCTGTGTCTTCTTAATACTGAACTTCCTGACACTGGAAACAGTTTCACATTAATTACCCTATCAAAACTCTGAATGATTTTGAATTCTATATTAAATCACCCCTTACCCTTCATTGCTCAAAGAGAACAATCCCAGCTTTTCCAATCTCTCCACATAACTGAATTCCCAGATCCCTGGTACCATTCTAGTAGATCACCTCTGTATCTTCACTAAGTCCTTGACATCCTTATCAAAGTGTGGTGATCAGAATTGGACACAATTCTCCAGCTGGGACCTAACCAATGATGTATAAACATCAGCATTTCCTCATGAGTTTTATTACTCTGTGCCTCTCTCTCTGACACCAAGGACACTACATGTTACCTTCAAAGATCTCTGTGTGTACGCCGCAGGTCTCTCTAATCCTGCACCCGCTTTATAATGGTACCATTTATTTTATATTGTTTCTCCTCATACTTCCTACCCATGTCTCACTTCACACTTCACTGTGTTAAATTACATCTGCCATGTTCCTGCCCATTTTACCAGTCAGTCTCTGTCCTCCTGAAGTTTGTTACTATCCTTCTCACTGTTTATTAACATTTCTGAGTTTCCACCCATCACAAAACCTTGACATTATCCCCTCTGTACACAAGCCAATTGTATTAACATACTGCAACAGTGATCCCAACAGTGACCATCGGGATAATAAAAGCAAAATACTGAGGATGATGGAAAGCTGAAATAAGTACAAGTAATTCTGGAAATACACAGCAGGTCTGGGAGCATCTGTGGAGAGAGAAGTAGAGTTAATGTTTCAGGTCAGTGACCCTTCTTCAGAACAGGGGAACGCCATTGTATACTTCCCTCCAGACTGAACAATAAATATTCTCCACTACTCTCTGCTTTCTGCTTCGCATCTCGATCAGATCTGCTTTTACATTTCCCTGCTTTAAGTTGAACCATCCCAGCTACATAACTGTAATCCCTCATCCCTGGAAAAATTCCAGTAAAACTCTTTTATCCCCTCTCCAATGGACTCATGTCCTTCCTAAAATGTGGTTCCCTGTATTGGACACAATGCTCCAGGCGGAGCCGATGTAGTCTTTTCTATAGGTGTAATATAACATCCTGACTATTCGACTCTGTGTCTCTATTAATAAAACCTAGGAATCTATTTTCTTTGTTAACTGTTTGTTAACCTGTCCAGCTCACTTCAAAGATTGCACACAAACACCCCAGGTCTCTGTTATTCTCAACACCTTTAAAGTTGTGTTATCTCTCCTCATTCATCCACCTGCAGTTCGCTATCACCTTCTCAAAGGCTATTAGGGGTGGGTGATAACTGCTGGCCCAGCCAGCGACACCCACAACCCATGAATAAACAATATTATAAAATCTTTCCACAATGTATCACTTCACACATCTGCCAGGCCAATTAAATATTAGGAAAACTAAAGCCAGTGTTTTCAAACCCCACATCAAACATTTCTTAGCTACAGACTCCATCCCTCTCCTTGACAACTGTCTGAGACTAAAGCAAAGTGTTTACAACCTGGTGTCATAGTTGCTCCTGCGATGAGCTTCCTACCAAATATTCACGCTATCAATAAAACTGCCTATTTCCACCCCCTTAACATAGTACGACTTCATCCCTGTCTCAGCTCCTCTGCTGGTGAAACACTCTCCCTTGCCTGTGTTACCTGTAGACTTGACTATTCCAACACACTCCTGGCTGGTCTCCCACATTCTACTCTCTGTAAACCTGAGGTGATGAAAAACACTGCTGCCCATGTCCTAACTCACACCAAGTCCTGTTCACCCATCACTCCCTGAACTCACTGACCGACATTGGATCCTGGTCAGCAACACATCAATTTAAAAACTCTCAGCCTTCTTTTCAAATGCTTCAACAGAGTTGCTTGCTAGGCCCTCACAGAGTGCAGTTAAGAGTCAATAACATTGCTGTGAGTCTAGAGTCATATGTGGGCTAGACCAGGAAAGGACGGCAGATTTCTTTCCCTAAAGGACATTAGTGAATCAGATGGTGTTTAACAGAAAACGATGATAGTTTCATTGCTCCATGAGTGAGACTAGCTTTCTATTCCAGATTTTAACACACTCCTGGCTTGTCTCACACATTCTACTCTCTGTAAACTTGAGGTCATCCATACTCTGCTGCTCTTGTGTAAACTCACACCAAGTCCCGTTCCCCGATCACTGACATACATCGGCTGCCAGTTAAGCAATGTCTTGATTTTAAAATTCTCAACCGTGTTTGCAACTCCCTCGATGTCCTCACACCTCCTTATCTATGTAATATTCACCAGCCCCACAACCCTCCAAGACATCTGCACTCCTCCAATCCTGGTCTCTTGTGTATGCTTGATTTTCATCATTGCTCCACTGCCAGCCAGGTCTTCAGCTGCCGAGACCCAAAGCTCTGGAATTCCCTAACTACACCTCTTTTATTTTATTCGTGTGTGGGATATGTGCATCATAGAACATAGAACATACAGCACAGAACAGGCCCTTCGGCCCACAATGTTGTGCCGATCCTTTGTCCTCTGTCAAGGACAATTTAATCTATACCCCATCATTCTCCTTTATCCATATACCTATCCAAAAGCCTTTTGAAAGTCCCTAAAGTTTCTGACTCAACAACTTCCCCGGGCAAGGCATTCCATGCCTCGACCACTCTCTGGGTAAAGAACCTTCCCCTGACATCCCCCTTATATCTCCCACCCTTCACCTTAAATTTATGACCCCTTGTAACGCTTTGCTCCACCCGGGGAAAAAGTTTCTGACTGTCTACCCTATCTATTCCCCTGATCATCTTATAAACCTCTATCATGTCACCCCTCATCCTTCTCCTTTCTAATGAGAAGAGGCCTAGAATGTTCAGCCTTTCCTCGTAAGACTTATTCTCCATTCCAGGCAACATCCTGGTAAATCTCCTCTGCACCCTCTCCAAGGCTTCCACATCCTTCCTAAAATGAGGCGACCAGAACTGCACACAGTACTCCAAATGAGGCCTTACCAAGGTCCTGTACAGCTGCATCATCACCTCACGGCTCTTAAATTCAATCCCTCTGCTAATGAACGCTAACACCCCATATGCCTTCTTCACAGCCCTATCCACTTGAGTTGCAACTTTCAATGATCTATGCACATAGACCCCAAGGTCTCTCTGCTCCTCCACATGCCCAAGAACCCTACCGTTAACCCAGTATTTTGCATTCATGTTTGTCCTTCCAAAATGGACGACCTCACACTTTTGAGGGTTAAACTCCATCTGCCACTTTTCAGCCCAGCACTGCAACCTATCCAAGTCCCTTTGCAGACGACAATAGCCCTCCTCGGTATCCACAACTCCACCAACCTTTGTATCATCTGCAAATTTACTGACCCACCCTTCGACTTCCTCATCCAAGTCGTTAATAAAAATCACAAACAGGAGAGGACCCAGAACTGATCCCTGCGGCACGCCACTGGTAACTGGGCTCCAGGCTGAGTATTTACCATCTAAGACCACTCTCTGCCTTCTATCTGTTAGCCAATTCTTAATCCAACTGGCCACATTCCCCACTATCCCATGCCTCCTGACTTTCTCCATAAGTCTACCATGGGGGACCTTATCAAATGCCTTACTAAAATCCATGTACACCACATCCACTGGTTTACCCTCATCCACTTGCTTGGTCACCTGCTCAAGGCCAGCATTTGTTCCCATCTCTAATTGCCCTTGACAAATGAGTGACTTGCTCGGACATTTCACAAGGCATTTAAGAGTTAACCACATTGTTGAGGGTCTGGAGTCACATGGAGGCCAGATCAGGTAAGGACAGCAGATTTCCTTCCCGAAAGGACATTAGTAAATCAGATCGGTTTTGACAACAATCGATGACAGATTCATGGCACCATGACTGAGACTAAATTTCATTTCCAGACTTTTATTAATGAATTGAAATTATTAATTGATTTAATTTTAATTCCCACCAACTGACATGTGGGAATTGAACCCATGGCATTAGCCTGAACCTCTGGTTTTCTAGTTCAGTGACATTACCGCTATCCCACTGTCACTGCCTCTCTGCCTCACTTTCCTCCCTTAAGACACTACTTAATACCTCCTGCTTTGACCAAGAAATGTAAGTTGTTGTTGTTGGGCTTTGCCAGATATGATTTGTCATTACCATATCCCTGCTGCCGTCCATTTATTGTCCCATGTTTTTTTCCAAGCAACGAATGTTTTTGTCCTGGGCTGTGAAGTCTAGAAATTTCCCACCAGCGACGTTAGACTGACTGGTCAGTAATTACACTGTTTGCTCCATCTCTCCTTTTTTAAACCGAGTGTAACATTTACAACCCTCCCATCTCTGGCATCAAGCCCATATCCAAGGAGGATTGGAACATTCTGTCACTGCCTCTGCTATTTTCAACATTCCTTCTGTCAGCATCCCCCACACATCCCATTCAGACAGGGTAAATGGTCTACTTTATTGTGGCACAAGAAGAGTTGGACTGAAAGGGGTTAACTGAACCTGTTTGTTCAGTGATTGTAATTAATGTCAGTCACCATGGACCCTAATTGCGTCGCTGGAGGATTTCCCTCTTCTATTAATACAGGACTCCTTTCAATGTGTTATCCCATAGTGTCAACAACAGCATAATCCCGGCGCTATCAAGGATCAGCAGCCCCAGCGAGAGAGAGGATAGATCAGAATCTGAGAACAATAGATTGGAATGTTACAACAATGGGTCAGAATCTGAGAACAATAGATTGGAATGTGACAACAGTGGTTCAGAATCTGAGAACAATAGATTGGAATGTTACAACAATGGGTCAGAATCTGAGAACAATAGATTGGAATGTGACAACAGTGGGTCAGAATCTGAGAACAATAGATTGGAATGTTACAACAATGGGTCAGAATCTGAGAACAATAGATTGGAAAGTTACAAAAATGGGTCAGAACATGAGAAAAGTAGCTTGGGATGTTACTACAATGGGAAGCCGGAGTTTCTCCTATTGGTTTGGCCTTGTTACTGCAGATTATTTTTGGATAACATTAGATGATCGGATCTATTATGCACTGAAGATGATTCAAACGATTTATTATCCCATCCTCGCTATTATTGGTGTCCCTGGTGAGTCTCTGTATCCAACGTTTAGAATTATAAGCATATTTTACAGATTTAATGTTCTTGTCATGTCAATCTTGGGAAGTCTGAAGCCATTGTCTTCAGTCACTGCCAGAAACTCCATTCCCTATCCACTGTCTGCATTCCTCTCGCTGCCCAATGTCTGGGGCTGAAACAGACTGTTTGCGACCTCTGCATCCAGTTGACACTGAGCTGAGTTCATCTCCATATTCTCTCCATCATCAACCCTGCCTATCACCACCTCTGTAATATGTCCCGTCTCCACCTCTGCCTCAGCCCATCTACTGCATAAACCCTCATCTGTGCCTTTGTTAAATCCACACTTGACTATTACAATTCTATCCTGGTCACCTTGCAATTCTATCCTGGTCACCCTCCCAGTTATTAACCTCCATAAACCACAGCCCATCCAGAAATCTGCTGCCTGTGTTCTAACTCACACCATATCCCCATCACCCATCACCCCTGTGCTCACTGATCTACATTGTCTTCCGGTCTGGCAACACCTTAATTTTAATATTCTCATTCTTGTCTTTGGATCTCTCCATGGCCTCACCACTCCAATTAGCCCTATACCCCTCTCGATTTCACATATTCTTGTAAATCTTATGCCTTTGAAACTTTTTTCAATTCCCTTTTGAAAGTGAATTTCTTTCCCCTCCTTAGCACCTCCGGCTGTGATTTTTACACTAAGGTGCCACTGGTGCCAATGTAACAAAAACCTGGATCGATAAAAACGATGTGAATGGAACCGCCAACCACTTCTCGTGTGGCCAGCACACTCCCCCATTCTGTGTAGGGATCTAGCCTGGGTGTACTGTCATTTGCTGTTAGTCTGAGGAGGGGTTTGGAGTAACGTCAATGTCCCTTTCTAGAAGCTAATATGTACATCTTTGAAACTTGGTCCGTGCGTGTCCACTGATCACGTGTGTTAGTCACTCACAACTAAGCATACATTCAGCAGCACCAGGAATCCCCTCTAGTATTTTTAAAAGGACCAGGCTTCCTGGTCCTGAATATTGAGGGATATTTGACATTCAAGAAGAATAGGATGCTCGGTAAATGTGGAGGGGTGGCACTGTTAATCAAGGATGGTGTTGGGGCATAAGTTCGAGATGACCTCGGTTCAGGAGATCAGAATGTCCAATCGATGTGGGTGGAGGTGAGGAATACCAGGAGAAAGAAGTCCCTAGCAGGAGTGGTCTACAGACCTCCTAACAGTAATCACAATGTAGGACATCGTATACAAGAAGAAATATTGTTTACTTGTGATAGACATACGGCAATAATCATGGGTGATTTTAATCTACATATAAACTGGAAAAATCAGATTGGGAACAGTAGCCCGGATGAAGAGTTCATAGAATGCTTTCGAGGTAGTTTCTTGGAACAGCACGTTCTGGAAACAACCAGAGATAAGGTTATATTAGACTTCGTATAATGTAATGTGACAGGATTAATTAATGACCTCAGAGTAAAGGCACCTCTCGGTAGCAGCGACCACATTATGACTGAATTTTACATCCAGTTTCAAAGAGAGAAGAGTGGATCTATGATCAGTATTTTAAACTTGAATAAGGGCAACTATTTGGGCATGAAAGTTGAGCTCGCTGAAGTGAACTGGGTTACTAGTCTTGGAGATAGATCAATAGAGAAGCAGTGGCAGACATTTAAGGGGATATTTCAGGAATACTCCATAATAAGTATATTCCTACTATCAGGTGGAGGACCCTCCAGCGGTTTAGTAAGAAATTACGGAAAACATCACACTTAACGAAAAGGCAGATAATTGTGCAAAGATGAGTGGCAGTTCAGATGATTGGTCAGAATATAAAGAACAGCAGACAATGGCTAACGGGTTAATCAGGAGACAGACATTCGAGTATGATAGGAAGCTAGCTAGAAATGTAAAAATGGATTGCAAGAGTTTCTCCGTGTATTGAAAAAGGAGAAGAGTAAGTAAAAAGAGCGTTGGTCCTCTGGACAGTGAGAATGTGGAGTTAATAGTAGATAAAAAGGGAACAGCGGATGCAATGAACAAATATTTTGTTTCTGTCTTCACTATCGAGGATACAAGAAACATTCCAGTAGGAGCTGTAAATCAGGAGGTGGAAGGAAGAGAGAAACTTGGTGAAAATACCAAGCTTTACTGAGCAAACGTATGGAGTTGTGGGCTGAAAAGTCCCCGGGTCCTGATGGGCTTCATCCATCTTAAAAGAGGTGGCTAATGAGGTAGTCGTCGTGTTGTTGTTAATTTTTCAAAGTTCACTAATTTTGGAAAGGTTCCATCAGACTGGAAAGTAATAAATATAACCCCTCTATTCAAGAAGAGGGGGATGCAGAAAGCAGGTAACTATAGGCCAGTTAGCTTGACAACTGTCGTGGGGAAGATGTTTGAATCGATCATTAAGGAGGCTTTCGCTGGGCACTTAGAAATACTCAAGGTAATCGCGAATAGACAGCATTGTTTTGTGAAAGGGAAGTCATCTTTAACCAATTTATTGGAGTTCTTTGAAGGAGTAACATGCGATATGGGTAAAGGGGAGCCCTTTGACATACTGCGCTTGGATTTCCAGAATGCATTAGACAATGTGCCACATAAAAGGTTATTGTGCAAAGTAGGAGCTCATGGTGTAGTGGGTAACATATTAGCTTGGATCAAAGTTTTATTGGCCAGTTGCCGAAAAGAGGGAGTATGCATGAATGGGTCCTTTTCATATTGGCAGGATGTGACAAGTTGAGTCCATCATGGGTCTGTGCTGGGGCCTCAACATTTTACAATTTATATGAAAGACTTAGATGAGGGAAGCGATGGCATGTTAGCTAAATTTGCAGATGACTCAAAGATGGGTAGGAAAGTATGTTGTGAAGAGTACATAAGGAGGTTGTAGTCCAATATAGATAGGTTGAGTGAGTGGGGAAAAAATCTGTCAGATGGAGTATAATGTGGGAAAATGTGAAGTTTTTCACTTTGGCAGGAGGACTGCAAAATTCCGAGGTGCTGAGGGATCTAGGTTCTGTCGTGCATGAGTCACAAACAGTTCGTAGGTAGGTACAGCAAGTAACAAAGAAGGCTAATGGAATGCTCTCCTTTATTACAAGAGGAATTGAAAATAAAAGTCAGCATGTGATGCTTCAGTTATACAGGACATTGGTGAGACCACATCTCGAATACTGTCTGTAGTTTTGGTCTCCTTATTTAATGGAGGATGTGAATGCTTTGGAGGCGGTTCAGATGTGGTTTACCAGATTGATACCAGGAATGAGCAGGTTGTGTTCTGAGTAAAGGTTGGATGGACGGCCTTGTTTTCACTGGAATTTAGAATAGTGAGGGGAGATTTGACTGAAGTTTAAAAGAACCTGAAAGGCCTTGACATGGTGAATGAGGAAAGGATGTTTCCTCTTGTGGGTGAGTGCAGTACTAGGGGGCACTGTTTCGAAATTAGGGGTCGCCGCTTTAGGACAGAGAGGAGGAGATCATTTTTCTCTAGAGGGTTGTGTGACTTTGGAATTCTCTGCCACAGAAGGTGGTGGAGACGGGGTCATTGAATATTTTTAAGGTGGAGATAGATAGATTCTTATCAGGCAATGGAATGAAAGGTTATCAAGGTTAGATGGGAGTGTGGAATTCGAAACACAAACCGATCAGCTATGATCTGATTGAATGGCGGTGCAGACTCGAGGGGCCGAATGGCCTACGTCTGCTCCTAGTTCATATGCGTGTATTTTTTACTCAGCTTGCATGTGAGGTGCTTTTGACTTACTTCTGTTATTGTAAAGTTAGTGGAGGTGCTGTGGATGGTTTTCTGGAGGTTGCGTTGTGAGCTTCTGCAGACATTCATGGAGGACAGAGGATTTGCTAACCGAACTCTGGACGAGTTATGGGGACTGTAGTTACATGACCTACAATTGGAGCAGAGGCTAGAGAGGGGAAACTCTGTAAAGTGGGAGGAGGAGGGGGCTCTGCCCTACCCACCCCGGGTTCTCCAAGAGCAAACAGAGCAGTGGTCCTAATATCGAGCCCTGGGGAACACCACTGCATACTGACCTGGAGTCTGACCAACAACCTTTCACCATTTCTCTCTGCTTACTTTTCATTAGCCAATGTTATATCCACAATATAACTGTCCCTTTAATCCATCGGGTTCAGTTTTCCTAACCTGTCTATTGAATGTCATTTGATCAACCACCTTTTGAAAGTCCATATATATAACTTCAATCACACCACCCTCATCAACCCTCTCCATTGTTTTATCAAAGAACTCCATCAAGTTTACCTCACCACCACCTCTCTCCACTCCTCCACTGCTGTTAAATTATCAGACTGCTTATGCAACATCCAGTACTCGATGAGCAGACATTTCCTCCAATAAAATATTGGGAAGACTGAAACCATTGGGCTGGACTCTGTTGGGCTCCTGATGTAGGTCTCCATGGAGCCACACATCGGGATTGCTGGGCCTGATCTTTCCAGCTGTGCAGAGGCTCGTGGCTCCCTCCCCCCTCCCCCCAACCGCTCGGCAGCGGTACCCTCCTTTAAATATTTCAATAAACTTAATGTATACATTTCAGTCCAATTCCCTGTGATCTTACTGACAGCCCGGGATCTTCCATGCAGCGGCTGACACTCACACACCTTCATAATAAAAGCAAATTACTGCAGATGCTGGAAATCTGAAATAAAATCCAGAAATGCTGGAACCACTCAGCAGGTCTGGCAGCATCTGTGGAAAGAGGGGCAGAGTTGACGTTTCGGGTCAGTGACCCTTCTTCTCACACACCGTCGCTTTCCTGTCCAGGGAAAGCCAGCACAACAGTGGTGGGGAAGGGGGGAAAGTAGGATTTTTAGAGTCCTGATGGGGTGGGGGGTGGTGGCTGATGCTTGTGGCGGGTGTGGTCAACTCTGCATTAATAGTGTAGGGGAAGAAGGGGCAAACTCTACACTTTGGACAGTTGTTGGGTTGCGAGGGTACTCGGCAGTTTAAGTCTTTGGAGGGGCTGGTGGGAAGGCAACTATACAATGTTAGATTTTTGGGGGAAATGGGCAACATTTTATTTGCAGTGCACTGGCGGGGGTGTGTGTACGGGGTTAAACTTTGCACTTTTTGTGGCAGGTCTGGTTGCCCTTTAAAAATGGCACCAGTGTCTGTACAGAGACAGCTGACAGCACTACTGTTGTCGCTCAGGCCGTCCCTGTTACGTGATTGGGGGTGGAGTGGGCGGCCCCTTCACTGTATTAAAATGAGCCGTCGCCTGCTACATCACAGTGGCACAGCAGACACAGACTGCACATATGGGCTACCAATGTTTCGCACTCCGCTGGGGAGAATAAAATTCAGCCCCTTGTTTTTGCTTCCCGCTCCAATCTCCCTTCCCTAGCCAGCAATTCCTTCCTTCTTCCTAGTAACTGTCTGGGATTACTATAGTCTGTTCACAACCTTGGTGTCACATTGGACCACAAAATAGGCTTCTAACCTCATACTGGTGCCATCACCACATTCGCCTATTTCCATCTCTGTAACATCACCTGACTAAATCCCTGCCTCAGCTCATCTGCTGCTGAAACCCTCATTCAAGAAAAGAGGCGCTGCTGGATCTGGTACTTGGGAATGAGGTGGGCCAAGTGGATCAAGTACCAGTAGGGAAGCACTTAAAGGACAGTGGTCATTACATAGAACATAGAACATAGAACATTACAGCGCAGTACAGGCCCTTCAGCCTTCGATGTTGCGCCGACCTTTGAAACCGTCTGACCAACACTATTCCATTTTCATCCATATGTCTATCCAATGACCACTTAAATGCCCTTAAAGTTGGCGAGTCTACTACTGTTGCAGGAAGTGCGTTCCACACCCCTACTACTCTCTGTGTAAAGAAACTACCTCTGACATCTGTCCTATATCTATCACCCCTCAACTTAAAGCTATGTCCCCTCGTGTTTGCCATCACCATCCGAGGAAAAAGGCTCTCAATATCCACCCTGTCCAACCCTCTGATTATCTTATATGTCTCTATTAAGTCACCTCTTCTCCTCCTTCTCTCGAACGAAAACAACCTCAAGTCCCTCAGCCTTTCCTCGTAAGACCTTCCCTCCATACCAGGCAACATCCTAGTCAATAAAAGCAAAATACTGCGGATGCTGGAAATCAGAAACAAAAACAAGAAATGCTGGATTCACTCAGCAGGTCTGGCAGCATCTGTGGAAAGAGAAGCAGAGTTAACGTTTCGGGTCAGTGACCCTTCTTCGGAACTGACAAATATTAGAAAAGTCACAGATTATAAACAAGTGAGGTGGGGGTTGGGCAAGAGATAACAAAGGAGAAGGTGCAGATTGGACCAGGCCACATAGCTGACCAAAAGGTCACGGAGCAAAGGCAAACAATATGTTAATGGTGTGTTGAAAGACAAAGCATTAGTACAGATTAGGTGTGAATATACTGAATAATGAACATCAGCAAGTGCAAACCTGAAGAAAAACAACCTGAAAAAAACAGTGGGTAAGCAAACTGAACAAACTAAGATGAAATGAAATAAATGCAAAAAAAGATTGTAAAAAATGTAAAAAGGAATGCAAAAAAAAAGGAAGAAAAAATAACTAAAAATGACTAAAAATGAAAGTAAAGTGGGGGGGATGTCATGCTCTGAAATTATTGAACTCAATGTTCAGTCCGGCAGGCTGTAGTGTGCCTAATCGGTAGATGAGATGCTGTTCCTCGAGCTTGCATTGATGTTCACTGGAACACTGCAGCAATCCCAGGACAGAGATGTGAGCATGAGAGCAGGGGGGAGTGTTGAAATAGCAAGCAACCGGAAGCTCAGGGTCCTGCTTGCGGACTGAGCGGAGATGTTCCGCAAAGCGGTCACCCAGTCTGCGCTTGGTCTCCCCAATGTAGAGGAGACCACACTGTGAGCAGCGAATACAGTATACTACATTGAAAGAAGTACAAGTAAATCGCTGCTTCACCTGAAAGGAGTGTTTGGGGCCTGGGATAGTGAGGAGAGTGGAGGTAAATGGGCAGGTATTACACCTCCTGCGATTGCAAGGGAAGGTGCCCTGGGACGGGGACGAGGTGGTGGGGGTAATGGAGGAGTGGACCAGGGTGTCGCGGAGGGAATGATCCCTTCGGAATGCTGACAGGGGAAGGGAGGGGAAGATGCGACTGGTAGTGGCATCACGCTGGAGGTGGCGAAAATGGCGGAGGATGATCCTTTGGATATGGAGGCTGGTGGGATGAAAAGTTAGGACAAGGGGAACCCTGTCACGGTTCTGGGAGGGAGGGGAAGGGGTGAGGGTAGAGGTGCGGGGAATGGGTCGGACACGGTTGAGGGCCCTGTCAACCACAGTGGGGGGAAATCCTCGGTTGAGGAAAAAGGAGGTCATATCAGAAGCACCGTCATGGAAGGTAGCATCATCAGAGCAGATGCGTCGGAGACGGAGAAACTGGGAGAATGGAATGGAGTCCTTACAGGAGGTAGGGTGTGAAGAAGTGTAGTCGAGGTAGCTGTGGGAGTCAGTGGGCTTATAATGGATATTGGTAGACAACCTATCCCCAGAGATGGAGACAGAGAAGTCGAGGAAGGGAAGGGAAGTGTCAGAGATGGACCATGTAAAGGTGAGAGAAGGGTGGAAATTGGAAGCAAAGTTGATAAAGTTTTCTAGTTCGGGGCGGGAGCAGGAAACGGCACCGATACAGTCATCAATGTACCGGAAAAAGAGTTGGGGGAGGGGGCCTGAGTAGGACTGGAACAAAGAATGCTCGACATATCCCACAAAAAGACAGGCATAACTAGGACCCATGCGGGTACCCATAGCGACACCTTTTACTTGAAGGAAATGCATGGAGTTGAAGGAGAAGTTGTTCAATGTGAGAACAAGTTCAGCCAGGCGGAGGAGGGTGTTGGTGGATGGGGACTGGTTGGGCCTCTGTTCCAGGAAGAAGCGGAGAGCCCTCAAACCATCCTGGTGGGGGATGGAGGTGTAGAGCGATTGGACGTCCATAGTGAAGAGGAGGCGGTTGGGACCAGGAAACTGGAAATTGTCAAAATGACGTAGGGCGTCAGAAGAGTCACGGATGTAGGTGGGAAGAGACTGGACCAGCGGAGAAAAGATAGAGTCTAGATAGGAAGAAATAAGTTCAGTTGGGCAGGAGCAGGCTGACACAATGGCTCTGCAACCTACAACATCCTAGTCAATCTCCTCTGCACCTTTTCCAAAGCTTCCACATCCTTCCTATAATGCGGTGACCAGAACTGCACGCAATACTCCAGGTGCGGCCGCACCAGAGTTCTGTACAGCTGCAGCATGACCTCATGGCGCCTAAACTCGATCCCCCTACTAATAAAAGCTAACACACCATATGCCTTCTTAACAGCTCTATTAACCTGGGTGGCAACTTTCAGGGATTTATGTACCTGGACACCAAGATCTCTCTGCTCATCTACACTACCAAGAATCTTCCCATTAGCCCAGTATTCTGCAATCCTGTTACTCCTTCCGAAGTGAATCACCTCACACTTTTCCGCATTAAACTCCATTTGCCATCTCTCAGCCCAGCTCTGCAGCCTATCTATGTCCCTCTGTAACCTACAACATCCTTCGGCACTACCCACAACTCCACCGACCTTAGTGTCATCCGCAAATTTACTAACCCACCCTTCTACACCCTCATCCAGGTCATTTATAAAAATGACAAACAGCAGTGGCCCCAAAACAGATCCTTGCGGTACACCACTAGAAACTATACTCCAGGATGAACATTTACCATCAACCACCACACTCTGTCTTCTTTCAGCTAGCTAATTTCTGATCCAAAGCACTAATTCACCTTCAATCCCATACTTCTGTATTTTCTGCAATAGCCTACCGTTGGGAACTTTATCAAACGCCTTACTGAAATCCATATAGACCACATCCACTGCTTCACCCTCATCCACCTGTTTGGTCACCTTGTCAAAAAACTCAATAAGGTTTGTGAGGCACGATCTACCCTTCACAAAACCGTGCTGACTATCTCTAATGAACTTATTATTTTCAAGATGATGATAAATCCTATCTCTTATAACCTTTTCCAACATTTTACCCACAACCGAAGTAAGGCTCACAGGTCTGTAATTACCAGGGCTGTCTCTACTCCCCTTCTTGAACAAGGGGACAACATTTGCTAACCTCCAGTCTTCCGGCACGATTCCTGTCGACAATGACGACAGAAAAATCAAGGACAAAGGCTCTGCAATCTCCTCCCTGGCTTCCCAGAGAATCCTACGATAAATCCCATCTGGCCCAGGGGACTTATCTATTTTCGCACTTTCCAAAATTGCTAACACCTCCTCCTTGTGAACCTCAATCCCATCTAGCCTAGCAGGCTGTATCTCAGTATTCTCCTCGACAACATTTTCTTTCTCCATCATAAGGTTCAGGCTGACTACATAAAAGGACAAAGGGAAATAATAATTAAATGAGGGAAGGCCAAGTTCAGCTGGGTAAGAATGCAGCTGGGGAAAATAAATTGGAGTCAACGATTGGCAGGAAAACAACAGCTGAACAATGGGCTACCGTCAAAGAAGAGATAGTTTGGACTCAGTCAAGGTATATTCCTTCGAAGGGGAAAGGTAGTGTATACAAATCCAGAGCTCCCTGAATTACAAAAGAGGTGAGTGACGTAGAGATTAAGATGAAGAAGAAAAAGTGTGCTTATGACAGACGTCAGGTAGACAATCCTACTCAGAACCAGGCAGAGCGGAAGCATAAAAGCAAGTAAGAGAAGTAAAATAGAATATGAGAAGAGTCTGGCGTCTAGAATTAAATGGAGTTCCTAAGTTTTCTATAGACGGATAAACAGGTAGCAAAAGGAGGAGTTGCACCAATTAGGGGCAACACAGAGGATTTGCACATGCATGCAGAGGGCATAGTTGAAGTATTAAATAAATACGTTGCATCTGTCTTTACCAAGTGTAACAAAAGTGATTCTTTTTTGTTTAAAAAAATATATTTCTAAAGGCATTTATGGTTCAGCTGAATAAATGTTAGACCGTTTTTTTTAAATTAAAAATTGAACCACCAAGAGGTCAATGAGAGGGAGCTGGACTGGCAACAGAGTTACTGGTTATCACAAGGCTCGGGTTGGAGATGAAGCCGAAACCCTGGTAGCGGGCAGAAAAGTGATAAGTTCTCCTTTGATTAGACAAGCCCCGTTGTCGCAGAGAACACCTGGGATGGACAGAAAAACTGACAAGCTTTCTGGTTGTCGGTCAGTGTGTGTGGTTTTACCTTCTAGAAGGAGATAACTTCAAGTCTGAAGAAAAAGTCAAGAAAGCAGAGAGGACCACAACCCAGCTAATTTTCCAGAAATTCCAGAACAGACCTTGTGAAGTCAACGGAGTTGAGTCGTCTTGTTTCCTGTTTGAAGAAAGCCTGCTAAAAATAATTCTCAATGCGGCCTGAAGAGAACTGTTGTCTGGTAACCTGGATGTGTGTGCTCAGAAGTTAGACTGCATGCTGGTTTGGAACAACATAACTCATCTGCTGTTTCCTTCAAAATGGGCAACTAGTTAACCCAAATGCTTTTTGTTTGTAACAGAGCTCTGAGCGAAACATCTTTTTTTTTAGATCTTGTTTTCGGTTAACCAGTGTATATGTCTGTGTTTGAGTTTTAAGGGACTAAGGTAAAAAAAAGTAACTTTAAAATTTGGTTCTGGTTGAAAGGGACTTTGAAGTTTGGTTAAGGTGGGAAGGGGAAGTAAAAAATTAATTGTTGAATTTTTAAAAATTTGATCTGTGTGATATTATTTTACTTCATTTCTAGTTGAGACTTTTTTATTCGATCCTGGGATGTAGGCATCACTGGCTAGGCCAGCATTTATTACCCATCTCTCCATAACCCTTGAGAAGGTGGTGGTGAACTGCCTTCTTGAATCGCTGCAGTCCATGGGAGGTAGGTTCACTCACAATTGTGTTAGGAATGGACTTCCAGGATTTTGACCCAGCGACAGTGAAGGAATGGCGATATAGTTCCAAGTCAGAATGGTGTATGACTTGGAGGGGAACTTGCAGGTGGTGATCTTCCCATGCATTTGCTCCCCTTGTCCTAGATGGTAGAGGTCGCGGGTTTGGAAGGTGCTGTCTAAGGTGCCTTGGTGCATTGCTGCAGTGCATCTTGTAGACGGTACACACTGCTGCCACTGTGCGTCGGTGGTGGAGGGAGTCAATGTATGTGGATGGTGTGCCAATCAAATAGGCTGCTTTGTCCTGGCTGATGTCGAGCTTCTTGAGTGTTGTTGGAGCTGCAGCCATCCAGGCGAGTGCAGAGTATTCCATCACACTCTTGACTTGTGCCTTATAGATGGTGGATAGGCTTTGGGGAGTCAGGAGGTGAGTTACTCGCTGCAGGATTCCTGGTCTTACACCTGCTTCATTTATGATAAACTGTTAATTGTTTAGTTCAGTAAAGTGTGTTCTATTGTGATGTGAATAGTGTATCTGATGGACTGTTTCAGCAAGTGGGAAAATGAGAAACAAATGTTGTGACCTGTGGAGAAGCAGGACTGAATTAACAGTGCACACCTCTCGCCTCGGGTCATAACACAAGGAAGAAGGTACAACACAGGCAATGGCGAAAGAGCAGGTAATTAAGAAACAAGAAGGGTTTAAAATTGATAAAGTGGACATATTAGATAGGCTGTCTAGAGGTAAAGTGAATAAAGCACCAGGGCCAATGAGGTGCATCCAAGGATTATGAGGGAAGTGAGGCTGGAAATCGCAGAGGCACTGGCCATAAATTCTCAATCTTCCTTAGACTAGGGGTGATGCTGGAGGACTGGAGAATTGCAAATATTACATCCCTGTTCAAAAATGGGTTTAAAGATAATCCCAAGAACTCCAGGCCAGTCAATTTAACTGCAGTGGTGGGGAAACTTCTAGTAATAATAATTCGGGACAAATTAATAGTCACATGGACAAATTCGGGTTAAGTAAGGAAAACAGCATGGATTCCTGAAGGGTAAATACTATTTAACTAACAGCCTGGAGATTTTGAGAAGGTAACAGAGAGGGTTGATGAGGGCAATGCTATTGATGTGGTGTATTGTATTTACAAAAGGCATTTGATACTGTGCCACATAACAGACTTGTGAGAAAACTTATAGTTCATGAATGAAAAGGGACGGTAACAACATGGATACGGCTTTGGCTGAGTGGCAGGAAAGAAAGAATTGTAGTTTGTGAATGCTTTTTGGGGGCTGGAGGAAAGGCTGGAGGTCCCCAGGGATCAGTGTTGGCACCCTTGATTTTCCTGATATATATTACAAGAGCGACGTCTCAATTCATTCCATCTTCGCTGCCTCCGGAGAATCCTTGGCATCAGGTGGCAGGACCATATCTCCAACTTCCTCGAGGCGCCCAATACCCCCAACATATACACCCTACTGAGTCAGCAGCGCTTGAAATGTCTTGGCCATGTGAGCCACATGGAAGATGGTAGGATCCCCAACGACGCATTGTACAGCGAGCTTGTCACTGGTATCAGACCCACCGGCCGTCCGTGTCGCCGCTTAAAAGACATCTGCAAACGCGAAATGAAGTCCTGTGACATTGACCACAAATTGTGGGAGTCAATTGCCAGTGATCCCTAGAGCTAGCAGATAGCCATAAAGGCGGGTCTGAAGAATGGCGAGTCGAAGAGACTTAACAGTCGGCAGGAAAAAAGACAGAAGCACAAGGAGAGAGCCAACCATGAAATAGCCTCGACAACCAATTTTATCTGCAGCGCCTGTGGAAGAGCCTTTGTAGCCACTCCAGGTGCGGCTCCACAAACCACTGACCACCTCCAGGTGCTTACACATTTTCGCCCGAGACAAGGAGGCCAAAGAAGGTAACTGACCAAGACCATGGTGTTCAGGGCACAATTTCAGAGTTTGCAGATGATACGAAACGTGGAAGCATTGTGAACTGTGAGGAGGATGGTGTTGAATTTCAAAAGTACTTAGGCAACTTGGTGGAAAGGGCAGGCAGGTGGTAGATGAATTTCAATGCAGAGAAATATGAAGTGATTCATTTTGGTCGGAAGAATATTGAGATAATGTAAAATAAAGGGCACCATTCTAAAGGAGCAGAGATACCGAGGTGTATATGTGCATAAGTCATTGATGTTGGCAGGAGAGGTTGAGAGAGCATTTAATAAAGCATACAGTATCCTGGGCTTTATTAACAGGGACATTCAGTACAAGAGCAAGGAAGTTATGTTGAACTTATATAAAACACTGATTCAGCCTCAGCTGAAGTATTCTGTCAAATTCTGGGCAGCACACTTTAGGAAGATTGTGAGGGCATTGGAGAGAGTACAGAAAAGATCCATGAGAATGCTTCCAGGCATGAGGAATTTCAGTTATGAAGATAGACAGGAGAAGTTAGGATCATTTTCCTTGGAGAAGAGAAGACTGAGAGGTGAGTTGATTTGATAGAGTTGTTCAAAACCATGAGGGGTCTGGACAGAGGAGATAGAAAGAAACTGTTTCCACTCGTGAAAAGAATCGAGAACGAGAGGGCACAGATTGAAATTAATGGGTAAGAGAGGCAGAAGTGACATGAGGCAATACTTTCTCACGCAAGGAATGGCTAAGGACTGGAATGTACTGCCTGTGAATGTGATGGAGACAGGTTCAATTGAAGCATTCAAAATGCAATTAGACTGTTATCTGAAAAGGAAGAATGTGCAGGGTTATGGGGAGAAGGCGGGGAATGGCACGAGGTTAATTGCTCTTTCGGAGAGCCGATGTGTACATGATACACTGAATAGCCTCTTTCTGTGCTGTAACAATTATGTGATTCCCTGATTCATGCCTTTGTTACCTCTGTGCATAACTATTCCAACTCACTCCTGGCTGATCTCCCACATTCTACACTCTGTAACCTTGAGGTCATCCAAAACTCTGCTGCCCATGTCCTAGCTCACACCAAGTTTTCTTCCTCTATCACTGACCGACATTGGCTCCCAGTCAAGCAATGTCTTGATTTTAAAATTCTCATCCTCGTTTTCAATACCTCCATCGAACAAAGAACAAAGAAAATTACAGCACAGGAACAGGCCCTTCGGCCCTCCAAGCCTGCGCCGATCCAGATCCTCTATCTAAACATGTCGCCTATTTTCTAAGGGTCTGTATCTCTTTACTTCCTGCCCATTCATGTATCTGTCTAGATACATCTGAAAAGACGCTATCGTGCCCGCGTCTACCAGCTCCGCTGGCAACGTGCTCCAGGCACCCACCACCCTCTGCGTAAAGAACTTTCCACGCATATCCCCCCTAAACCTTTCCCCTCTCACTTTGAAGTCGTGACCCCTAGTAATTGAATCCCCCACTCTGGGAAAAAGCTTCTTGCCATCCACCCTGTCTATACCTCTCATAATTTTGTACACCTCAATCAGGTCCCCCCTCAACCTTCGTCTTTCTAATGAAAATAATCCTAATCTGCTCAACCTCTCTTCATAGCTAGCGCCCTCCATACCAGGCAAAATCCTGGTGAACTCCTCTGCACCCTCTCCAAAGCTTCCACATCCTTTTGGTAATGTGGCGACCAGAACTGCAGGCAGTATACCAAATGTGGCCGAACCAAAGTCCTATACAACTGTAACATGACCTGCCAACCCTTGTACTCAATACCCCGTCCGATGAAGGAAAGCATGCCCTATGCCTTCTTGACCACTCTATTGACCTGCGTTGCCACCTTCAGGGAACAATGGACCTGAACAGCCAAATCTCTCTGTACATCAATTTTCCACAGGACTTTTCCATTTACTGTATAGTTCACTCTTGAATTGGATCTTCCAAAATGCATCACCTCGCATTTGCCCTGATTGAACTCCATCTGCCATTTCTCTGCCCAACTCTCCAATCTATCTATATTCTGCTGTATTCTCTGACAGTCCCCTTCACTATCTGCTACTCCTCCAATCTTAGTGTCGTCTGAAAACTTGCTAATCAGACCACCTATACTTTCCTCCAAATCATTAATGTATATCACAAACAACAGTGGTCCCAGCACGGATCCCTGTGGAACACCACTGGTCACACGTCTCCATTTTGAGAAACTCCCTTCCACTGCTACTCTCTGTCTCCTGTTGCCCAGCCAGTTCTTTATCCATCTAGCTAGTACACCCTGGACCCCATGCGACTTCACTTTCTCCATCAGCCTACCATGGGGAACCTTATCAAACGCCTTACTGAAATCCATGTATATGACATCGACAGCCCTTCCCTCATCAATCAACTTTGACACTTCCTCAAAAAATTATATTAAGTTGAATGACCTTCCCTGCACAAAACCATGTTGCCTATCACTGATGAGCCCATTTTCTTCCAAATGGGAATAGATCCTATCCCTCAGTATCTTCTCCAGCAGCTTCCCTACCACTTACGTCAGGCTCATCGGTCTATAATTACCTGGATTTTCCCTGCTACCCTTCTTAAACAAGTGGACAACATTAGCAATTCTCCAGTCCTCCTGGACCTCACCCGTTTTTAAGGATGCTGCAAATATATCTGTTAAGGCCCCAGCTATTTCCTCTCTCGCTTCCCTCAGTAACCTGGGATCGATCCCATCCGGACCTGGGGACCTGTCCACCTTAATGCCTTTTAGAATACCCAACACTTCCTCCCTCCTTATGCCGACTTGACCTAGGGTAATCAAACATCTGTCCCTAACCTGAACCTCCGTCATGTTCCTCTCCTCGGTGAATACCTATGCAAAGTACTCGTTTAGAATCTCACCCATTTTCTCTGAATCCACGCATAACTTTCCTCCTTTGTCCTTGAGTTGGCCAATCCTTTCTCTAGTTACCCTCTTGCTCCTTATATATTCTCCCTATCTCTGTAATATCCTGCAGCTCCACAATCCGCCAAGATATCTGTGCATCTCTAATTCTGACTTCTTGTGCATCCCTGATTTTCATCACTCCACCACTAATATCTGCACCTTTAGCTAATGAGGCTCCAAGTTCTAGAATACCCTCCCTTCACCTCTCCGCTTCTCCAACTCGCTTTCATCCTTTAACACGCCTGTTAAAACCTACTTCTTTGGCCAAGCTTTAAACTAGTATCTCATTTCAGGGAAGCACCTTGGGACATTTCATTATGTTAAAGGCGCTATATGAATATAAATTGTTGTTGAAGTTTGCCAAACATGATTTGTTATTACCAGACCCCTGCTGCTTCTTGTCTGTTATCGTATGTTTTTCAAAGAAACGAATATATTTCTCCTGGGTTGTGACCCCATGAAATTTCTCCAGTCGTGATGCGTGTCTGACTGCTCAGTAATTACAGGGTTTACTCTATCTCTCCTTTTCTAAACAACAGTGTGTAACAATTACAGTGCTCCAGTCCTCTGTCATTGCTCCCATATCCAAGGAGGATTGAAAGATTCTGGCCAGTGCCTCTACTATTTTCACCATTCCTTCCCTCAGTAATCCTCATGCATCCTGTCCAGAGTAAATTTTCTGCTTTATTTTGGTACATAAGGTGTCGGAATGAAAGAGGTTAACGGAATCTATTTGCTCAGTGACTGTAATTAATGTCAGTCTCTATGGAACCTAATTATTTCACTGGAGGTGCTCCATCTTCTAATAGTAAGGGACTCTTTTCAATGTGTTTTCACATATTGTGAGTGGGAGCATAATCCCTGGCACGAACAGGGACCAGCGTCTCCAGAGAGAGGGGGAGGATAGATCAGAATCTGAGGACAATAGATTGGAATCTGACAACAATGGGTCAGAATCTGAGAACAATAGATTGTAATGTTACAAAAATGGGCAGGGGGTTATCCTGGGATCTTGACACTCTTTCTGCATATTATGATCGGCTACCATTAGCATCTAGCATCGATAACGCAGTGAAGATTATTCAATACATTTACTATCTCATCCTTGCTATTGTTGGTGTTCCTGGTAAGTCTCTATATCCAGCTCTTCATTCTCTAAACCATGTTAAACTGCATTACTGTACTTCTCATTTACTCTGCCCTTGCTGATTTTGGTATCCCTCCAGCTATTATCTTTATATAACCATTGCTAACCGCATTATGGTTTGTGTAATTTGATCTCTCATCTTTGCTTCTGTTGTTGCCCTGGTAAGACTCTAGTTCCAGCCATGAGATATGTAAACCTTGCTTCACTGAAATACTGATTTGGAATTTATTTATTTTTTTGAAGACTGAAGGTAGTGTCATTGGTCTCCATAAGAAACTTCATACCCTATTTGTGAACCACTTACCTTTCACTGGCCAGTGTCTGAGACTGAACAAGACAGTCTACAACCTCTGTAGTAATTTAAACCTGAGCTGATTTCATCTCCATATTCCCTCCATCAACAAACATGCCTACTACCACCTCTGCAATACCTGCCGTCTCCACCTCGGCCTCAGCCCATCTGCTGCATAAACTCTCATCTGTGCCTTTGTTAAATCTACACGTGACTATTCCAGTTCTATCATGGTCACCTTCCCAGTTATAAACCTCCATAAACCACAGCCCAGCCTGCGGTGGTGTCTCAGTGAACATCAACGTCAGCTCGAGGAACAAAACCTCATTGTCTGATTAGGCATTCTACAGACTTCCAGACTGAACATTGAGTTCAATAATTTCAGATCAAGACTGGCTCTTTTAATTATTTTGCTTTATCATTTTTTTTGCCATGTCCTGGCCTTAAACTGGATTTTTTTATGTTGCTACTTTTGGCTTGGGCTGTTCATTATTTTGTCATTTGACACCTTTGCAGCACTAACGCTTTGTCTTTCACCACACCACAAGCACACTCTCTTTGCCTTTGTCCCATGACCTCCTTGTCAGTTAATCTCTATGACCCTCTGTCCTTTCAACACCTCTTTTTTCTCTTTTGCCCCACCCTTGCTTTATTTCCTTAAAACCTGACCTTTCTAACCTTTGCCAATTCTGATGAAAGGTCACAGGCCTGAAACGTTAACTCTGCTTCACTCTCCACAGATGCTTCCAGACCTGCTGAGTCTTTCCAGCACTTTTTGTTTTCATTTAAGACTTGTAGTGGAGTTCCCCAGGGATCAATGTTGGGATCGTTTTTCTTCCTGACAAATATTAATGACATGGACCTTGGTGCACAGAGCATAATTTCAAAGTTTGCAGATGATGCAAACCTTGGAAGCATTGTGAACTGTGCGGAGGATAGTGTAGAAATTCAAACGGACATAGACAAGTTGGTGGAATGGAAAGACAGGTGGCAGATGAAGTTCAATGTGGAGAAATGTGATGTGATTCATTTCAATAGGAAGAACATGGAGAGGAAATATAGCATAAATTGTACAACTCTAAAGAATGTGCAGGAGCAGAGGACCTGGGTGTATATATGCATGGGTCATTGAAGTTGGCAGGAGAGGTTGAGAGTGGTTAATAAACCAGACAGTATCCTGTGCTTTATTCACAGCAGCATGGAATGCAAAAGCAAAGAGGTTATTTTGAACTTGTATGAGACACTAGTTCGGCCTCAGTTGCAGTATTACGTCTAGTTCTGGGCACCACACTTTAGGTAACGTGAAGACATTGGGGAGTGTACATAAACATTCTCAAGAATGGTTCCAGAGATGAAGAATATCAGTAATGAAGAGAGACTGGAGAACTGGGAACATTTTCCTTAGAGAAGAGAAGGCTGAGAGGAGATTTGAAAAAAAAAGGTATTCACAATTATGAGGTGTCTGGACAGAGTGGATCGGAAAAACTCTCCCCACTCCTGAAAGGTTCTAAAACGAGAGGGCAAAGAATAAAAGTAATTGGTAAAAGAAGCAGAAGTGACATGAAGAAAACTTTTTCACACAGCGAGTGCTTAAGGTCTGGAATGTGATGCCTGAGAGTGTGGTGGAGGCAGATTCAATCGAGGTAAACAGGAGGAAGTTGGATAGCTGTCTGAAAAGGAAGTTTGTACAGAGTTACAGGGAGAAGGCAGGGGAGTGACACTAGATAAATTGTTCTTTTGGACAGCCAGTGCAGACACGATGGACTGAATGGCCACCTGTAACAATTCTGTGATTCTGTGACAGTTGACCACAAAATGAGCTTCCACCGTTATATTCGTGCCATCACTGTCACCACCTATTTCCACTTCAATAACATCGCCTGATTTCACCCCTGTCTTAACTCATCCGCTGCTAAAGCTCTCAGTCATGCTTTCATTACCTGCAGACTGGACTATTCGAACTCATTCTCCCACATTCTACTATCTGTAAACTTGAGGTCATCTAAAACTCTGCTGCCTGTGCCTTAACTCACAGCAAGTCTCATTCCCCGATCACTGACCGACATCAGCTCACAGTCAAGCAATGTCTTGATTTTAAAATTCTCATTCTTGTTTTCCAATCCCTCCATTGCCTCACCCCTCACTAACTCTGGAATCCCCTCCAGCCCCACCAACCTCTGAGATATCTCTGCTCCTCGAATTCTGACCTCTTGTGCATCCCTGATTTTAATTACTCCACCATTGTGGCCACACCTTCAGTTGCCTCGGCCCAAAGCTCTGGAATACACGCCCTACACAGCTCCATCTCTCCATCTCTCCACCTCGCTTTTATCCTTTAAGACACTCCTTTAAAACTTGCCTCTTTGACCAAACATTTAGTCACCTAACCTAATATCTCCCTTGGTGGTTCAGTGTTATACTTTGTTTCATAATGCTGCTGTGAAGTACCTTGGGATAAGTTCTTGCTGAACTTTGCCAGACATGAATTGTCATTAGCATATCCATGAGGCTTGAAATTTATTATGCTATGCTTTTCCAAGCAAATAATATTTCTGTCCTGGGTTGTGAAATTTCACCACCACTGACGTCAGATTGACTGGACAGTACAGGGTTTACCACATCCCTCCTTCTTGTAAACTAGGTGTATAATTTGCAGCCCTCCAGTGCTCTGTCATCACTCCTATATCCAGAGAGAATTGATAGATTCTGTGCAGTGCTTCTTCCATTTGCACCATTCCTTCTCTCACCAACCCTCAGAATTCCCATCCAGACCGAGTAAATGTTCTAGTTTATTGTGATATAAAAGTTGTTGGATTGAAAGGGGTTAACTGAACCTGTTTGTTCAGTGACTGCAATTAATGTCAGTCTCCATGGACCCTAATTGTGTCACTGGAAGATTTCCCTCTTCGATTAATAAGGGGCTCCTTTCAATGTGTTATCACATAGTGCCAGTGGGAGTATCACATCACTCCCGTCACTAACAGGGTTCAGCGGCTCTGGAGAGAGGGAGAGGAAAGATCAGAATCAGAGTACAATAGATTGGAATGTTACAACAATGGGCAGGAGTTTCATCTGGGAGTTTAACTTTCTTTCTGCAGATTATGATCAGTTCTCATTAAACAGTCGGATCTATTACTCACTGAGGAATATTCAATACATTTACTACCCCTTCCTGGCTATTATTGATGTCCCTAGTAAGTCTCTGTATCTAACTATTAATTCTATAAACCATGTTTAACTGCATTACCATTCTTGTCATTTCCTCTGCCCTCCTTGCTGCTGTTGCTATTCCTGGCAAATTTCTGTCTCCAGATATTAGCTCAATAAACCATTGCTATGTGCATTAGAGTGCTTGTAATTTACTCTCCCATCTTTGCTGTCTCTGGTAAGTCTCTATTTCCCGCTATGAGATCTGTAAAATTTGTTTCACTGAAATAATGTTCTTGCTATTTAAATTTGGGAAGAGTGCAGTTGTCATTGGTCTCCATAAGAAATTCCATCCACTATCCATGAACCACGATCTCCTCATTGCCAAATATCTGAGGCTGAACCAGACAGTTTGCAAACTCTGTGTTCTATTTAAATCTGAGCTGAGTTCATCTCCATATTCTCACCAACCCTGCCTACTACCACCTCTGTACTAACACACATCTCCTCCTCTGCCTCAGCCTATCTGCTGCATAAACATTCATCTGTGCCTTTGTTAAATACACACTTGACTATTCCAATTCTATCCTGGTCACCCTCCCATTTATAAACCTCCATAAACCACAGCCCATCCAGACTCTGCTGCCTGTATTCTAACTCACACCAATCCCGATCACCCATCACCCTTGTGCTCACTGATTTACATTGACGCCCAGTCTGGCAGCACCTTAATTTTATTATTCTCATTCATGTGTTTGAATCCCTCCATGGCCTCACCCCTCCATTTATTCCCATTCCCCTGACCGTTCCCATATTCCTTTTGGCCTTCTAGTATTTTCTTCAATTAGCTTTAAAAATAAACTTCACCCCCTCTTTATTCTACCACTGACCACGATTTTCAGCTCCACAGCGCCACAGGGCCCAACGTCATGGACGCTTGGATCCATAAAATGGTATGAGCTGAGCTGCCGGTCACTTCCAGTGCTCCATGCTGGACAGGGATTTAGCGCTGGACAGGGATTTAGCCCGGGCTTATCAAGCATGTGCTGGTAGTGTGAGGAAGGGTCTGAATATGGAGCCAATCAGCCATTGCAGAAGCTTTGATGTATGTCTTTGAAACTTGGCCTGTGCATGTCCACTGACCGCCTGTGTTAGTCATTCTCAGCTGAACATATATTCAGCAGCACGAGGAGCCCCTCTAGTGTTATTTAAAAGGACCAGACATCCAACTTACAGGTGAGGGGCTTTTGACTTACTTTTGCTATTGCAAAGTTAGAGGAGGTGCTGTGGATGGTTTTCTGGACGTTGTATTGTGAGCTGCTGCAGACATTCAGGGAGGACAGAGGATTTGGTGACCCAACTCTGGACGAGGTATGGGGACTGTAGTTGCAGTGTCTCTGGGTCTGTAACATGACCAACAAATGGAGCAGAGGATGTTGAGAGGGGGCGCTCTCTAAAGAGGGAGGAGGAAGGGGCTTTACCCTACCCACCCTGGGTTTACCAAGAGCACTTTCCCTACCTTACCTTCACCAGGAGTAGTGTGTGAGGTGACTCTGATTCAAAAAGGAGTTAGTCACAGAGCTGTGTCACCTCCTGCAACACATGGAGCCTCACACCAGAGTGAGGACGGAGCTGTCAGTGGACGTTAAGATCGCAGTTTCATTGAAACTCTATATATTTGGATATTTCCAGGCAGGAGCAGGAGACATATCCAGTATCGAGTAGTAGAGGTTGATGGAGTCATAGCGTCATTTACGACACATAAGGAGGCCATTCGGTCCATCCTTTCCGGTTCTAAGTGGAACAATCCAGTCAGTCTCAATCCCCTGCTCAATCCCCGTAGCCCTGTAAGTGCATTTCCTTCAGGTTCCACCCAATTTCCTTTTGAAGTCATTGATTGTCTCGGCTTCCACCACTCTCATGGGCAGTGAGTTCCAGATCGTTACCATCCACTGTGTTAAAAAGTTCTTCCTCATATTCCACCTGCATCTCTTACCCAAAATGTTCCATCTGTAACCCCTAGTCCGTGTTTCATCACGGGAACAGCTTTTCTTTCAATATCTTATCTAAGCTAATAATAATCGTGTACACCTCTATCAAATCTATCTCAATCCCCATTGCTCCAGGGACAACAAATCCAGCTTCTCCAAACTAACCTTGTAACTAAACCCCCATTCTGGTAAATCTCCACTGCACTCTCTCAAGGACCTTTACATCCTTCCTAAAGTGTGGTGATTAGAACTGTACAGAGCTCTCTAGTTGGAGTCTAACCAAAGCATTACAAAGTTTCAGCGTAGCATGTATAACAGCATACCTGGCACAAAAGAAAAAACAACGGGAAAGGTAGCCAAATTATGGCTTGCAAGGGAAATTAGAGATAACACGAGATCCAAGGAAGAGGCAGACAAATTCTCCAGGGAAAAAAATACAACAGACCTGAATATTGGGAGCAGTTTTGAATTCAGCAAAGGAGGACATAGGGATTGATTAAGAAGCAGCAAATAGAGTACGAGAGTAAGCTTGTGGGGGCATAAAAACTGACTGTAAAAGTTTCTATAGGTATGTGAAGAGAAAACAATTGGTGAAGACCAATGTAGGTCCCTTACACTCAGAAACAGGGGAATTTATTCTGCGGAACAAAGAAATGGCTGACCATCTAAGTGACCATCTACTTTGATTCTGTCTTCACAAAGGAGGACACAAATATCAAACCAGAAATGTTGGGGAACACAGGGTTTAATGAGATATAGGAAGTTAAATAAATCAGTATTAGTAGAGAAATGGTGTTGGGCCTGATAATCTTAATCCAAGAATAATTCAGGAAGTGACCCTAGAAATAGTGGATGCACTGGTGGACATCTTCCTAGATTCCATGGACTCTGGAGCAGTTCCGACAGATTGGACGGTAGCTCATGTAACCCCACTATTTAAAAAGGGATATCTAGAGAAAACAGGGAATTATAGACCAATGAGCCTGACGTCGAAAGTGGGGAAAATCCTGGAGCCTTTATCAGAGATTTTATAGCAGAGCACTTGGAGAACAGTGGTAAAATCGGACAAAGTCATCATGAATTTACGAAAATGAAATCATGCTTGTCAAATCTACTGGAATTCTTCGATGATGTAACTAGTAGAGTTGATGAGGGGGAGCCAGTGGATATGGTTTATTTGGACCTTCAGAAGGCTTTTGACAAAGTACCATATAAGAGATTAGCGTGTAAAATTAAAGCACATGGGATTGGGGGTAGTTTATTGTGATGGATAGAAAATTGGTTGCCAGACAGGAAACAAAGAGGAGGAACAAACGGGTCTTTTTCTGAATGGCAGAACGTGAACAGTGGGTACCACAGGGATCGGTGCTCGGACCCCAGCTACGCACAATATATATTAATGATTTAGATGAGGGAACTAAATGTAATATCTCGAAATTTTCAGATGACATAAAATTGGGTGGGAGGTTGAGTTGTCAGGAGGATGCATAGAGGCTTCAGTGTGATTTGGGCAAGTTGAGTGAGTGGGCAAATGCATGGAAGATGCAGTATAATTGTGGGCAAATGTGAGGTTATCCACTTTGGTAGCAAAATCAGGAAGGCAGATTATTATCAGAACTGGTACAAACTGAGAGAAGGGAATTATTGATGTTCTCTTACACGAGTTGCTGAAGGTAAGCATGCGGGTGTAACAGGCGGTAAAAAGGCAAATGGTACGCTGGCCTTTATAACGAGAGCATTCGTGTACAGGAGCAGGGATGTCTTGCTGCAATTATACAGAGCCTTGGTGAGGTCACATCTGGAGTATTGTGTTCAGTTCTGGTCTCCATATATGAGGAAGTAGGTTCTTGCAATAGAGGGAGTGCAGCGAAGGTTTACCAGACTCATTCTTGGAATGGCGGGACTGATGTATGAGGAGAAATTGAGTCGGTTAGGATTATATTCGCTGGAGTTCAGAAGAGTGAGGGAGGGATCTCATAGAAACCTGCAGAATTTTAATCAGTCTGGACAGTCTAGATGCAGGAAGGATGTTCCCGATGTTGGGATGTCCAGAACCAGGGGTAACAGTCTAAGGATAAGGGGTAAACCTTTCAGGACTGAGATGAGGAGAAATTTCTTCACCCAGAGAGTGGTGAGCCTGTGGAATTCGCTACCATAGGGAGCAGTCGAGGCCAAAACATTGTATGTTTTTAAGAAGGAGTTAGATATAGCTCTTGGTTCTAAAGGGATCAAAGGATATGGGGGGAAAAGATTACTGAGTTGGATGATCAGCGATGATCATAACGAATGGTGCAGCAGGCTTGAAGGACCGAATGGCCTACTTCTGCTCCTATTTTCTATGTTTCTATGTTTCCCTGCTTTTGTATCCTTGCCTCCAAGATCTGATATGTTTTGCTAAACACTCTCCTAACATGTCCTGGAACCTGCAATGATAAATGCATATGGAGCCCCAGGTCCCTCTGCTCCTGCACAATGTTCAGAACTGTGTCATTAAGTCTATATTGCCTTCATATTCCGTCTGGCAAAAGGCATCACCTCACACTCCTCTGTACTAAATTCCACCTGCCATTTCTCTGTTAATTCTGCTGGATTGTCGATATCGTGTTGCAGGCAGTTTGTCTCATCCTCAGTGTTTGCCGTGCGTCCAAGTTCGGTGTCATTGGCAAGCCTTGAAATTCTGCTCTGTATTCCAAGATCCAAGTCATTTATATATAGCAAACAAAAGTGGTCCTAGCACTGACCCTTGGGGAACATCACTGCCTCCCATCCTCCAGTCTGAAAAACTACCATTTAACACTACTCACCCTTTTCTTTCCATCAATCAATATTTGATCCAATTGGATGCTAATCCATGTGATTCAATTTTGTTATCCAACATTTTAGAACATAGAACATAGAACAGTACAGCACAGTACAGGCCCTTCGGCCCACGATGTAGTGCCAAACCTTTAACCTACTCTAAGATCAAACTACCTACACACCCTTCATTCTACTATCATCCATGTACCGATCCAAGAGTCGCTTAAATGTCCCTAATGTATCTGCTTCTACTACCGCCGCTGGCAGTGCGTTCCACGCACCCACCACTCTCTGTGTAAAGAACCTACCTCTGACATCTCCCCGAAACCTTCCTCCAATCATCTTAAAATTATGCCCCCTGGTGATAGCCCTTTCTGCCCTGGGAAAATGCCTCTGGCTATCCAATCTATCTATGCCTCTCATCATCTTGTACACCTCTGTCAAGTTACCTCTAATCCTTCTTCGTTCCAATGAGAAAAGACCGAGCACCCTCAACCTTTCTTCGTAAGACATGCCCTCCAGTCCAGGCAGCATCCTGGTAAATCTCCTTTGCACCCTCTGTAAAGCTTCCACATCCTTTTGTGTGGTACTTCATCAAACGCTTTCTTAAAATCCATGTAGACCATTCACCACATTCTTTTCATCAACCTGCTCTGTTACTTCATCAAAATAAATTCAATTAGTTCATGAAAGCATGATCTGCTTTTTAAAAATCCGTGTGGACAACCATTAATTAACTCCAACATCTCCTAGTGTGTGTTGATTTTTTTCCCGCTGATTTCGTTTCTAAAACCTTCCTCACCACTGATGTTAAACTAACTGACCAGTAGTTACGAGGCCTGTGTGTTGTCCATTCCCATTGATAATTCTGGGAGGTGAGGGTGACCATCTATGTCATCGTTTTTTCGCTCAGCAGGGAGAAGCAGAATGAGAGATCCCGTGGCTTTGTCAGGATAGTGGGAATCCTGATGGTGTCGGTGTCTCTGCGGGGGCTCCATGTCAATGGGGAGAGGTACAGGAACTGAAAGAACTCTCACTCCATGAATGTACAGTTGGTGTGTGAGCATGCCCAGTACATCATGTTGGTGAATGTTCACTACCCTGTCAGCAGCCACCATACATTCATTCTGAAGCAGTCAGCCATTCTCAACACTTAGGGCTTCCATACAGAACCAGAATGTGGCTCCTCGGAGGCAAAGAAAAAAACCGTCTAGACACAGCTCATGTTTCTACATCCCCAAACCACCTACCACCGCCACCCAACCTCCCACAATTAACATGTGTATAATGTGAGCAATGGAGTCACCAGGAACATGATGGGACAGACCATCGGTGTGATGAAGCAATGCTTCCAATGTCTGAACCGCACGGGGAGAGCCCTTCAGTACATACTGGAGCAGGTGTCCAAGTTCATGGTGTTCTGCTGCACCCTTCATATCATCACTATCATGAGGACACAGGCATGGGCACCAGGAATCCGGAGGACACCTCAGGAGGAGGAGGAGGACGCAGGGAGGATATTTCCTGGACGCCTTCGAACTAGACAGGCTGTCGGAGAGTCCCTGCTAAGATTTTGTTTCCCATAAGACAACTTCGCTTTCCCACCATGGATCCCCCATTCTCCACCATTTCACCCATCTGAGATGCCCCATCACAGTGTTCCCTTGGTCACCATCCTGTAATAAAAACCACCAACATAAACCTTTTCAGTAGCATCTTTATCCAACAACACATCCAATTATGCAAATGGAAAATGGAACTATTCACCCTTGTATATTCCCTTAGTCTCTGTCTTGTGCGCTCCCTCGACTTGCCTCGTGCTCCCCAGTGTTTCCCTAGTGACTGCAGCATGGCTGGTGGAAGATTGCTGACTTTCATTCGGGGAGACTGCAGATGACCTTGCAGGATGTCCTCGAGCAGCTCTGGGCCTTGAGGGCTTCGATTCAAACTGTACCACCTCGACATAGGCAGCAGCCCAGTAATGTTCTGATCTGAGTCCTGTGTATTATAACACGTTTGTGACCTCGCTGTCCGGGAGCTGCCACATGCACTATCCTTTCCCCCTGCCCTGGCTGCAGTTCGTGCGTGTTCGATGAATCAGCATGTGCAGATTCCGACTCTATACCAGCCTCTAAGGCACACACATTGGAAGTATTTGAGCTGGAGGCTGTCAGTATCAGACTAAGTGATGGGGCTTCACCATCAGTCCTGTGCTGATGCTCTCTCTCTGTCTCCTGGAGCTGCTGTGACTGGGAAGCTGGCAGTTTTGGGGTACCATTGGGAAGTGTAAAATCAGAAGGGTCGTATTGGGATGAGAGATTGTGGGTGGGTTGGAAAGCAGGGTCCATGATCCCACCATCTGCAGCTTGTACATCATCCCAGACAGCAGGATGCGGGCGGAGGTGGGAGTTAAGAAGGGGCATAAGGCAGGAACATAGCATCATCCTGAATGCTCTCGGCGATGCCGGATGCCAGGGGCTCTGTCACAGCTGGTCCCATGATGTGAAGAACCATCTCCTCCCTCAAGCTCAGGGGTTGAAGGTATGCCTGGTCACTCGCCGGTTCACTTGCTGCTCCCTGTGATTATGGATCACCTTGTCCTGTAAGAAAGAAGGCAGAATATTAATGATTGTTTTACACTGTGTTTTGATGATGTGCCTGCCATAGCTGAATAGCTGTAGGTAATTGGAGGCAGTGAGAGGTGGGTGTGAGGCTGCTATCAGTACAAGGTGTGTGAGGGTAAGGTGGAGTATGTGAATGTTAGGTGTGAGTCCTGAGTGTTAGGGACTGCTGATGGGTGAGTGATGGGGGTGTGGTGCATTGAGCAGTGTGAGAGGTTGGTGATGTTGGGGGTAGGAGATGCCATTTGGAGATTAATTCAATGACATTGACCACCCATATGAGCTCATTAAACTTCTTCTGGCTCTGCTGCCAGATTCTCGTGGCGAGAATTCTTGCATTGACCTCCCTGGCCACCTTCAGCGATTCCCTTCGGAGGACGTTCCTTGAGAGTCACCACCCCACCACACGGAAACAGAGCCTCTCTCCTCCTGTCACCCTTCGTAACTAAGACATCCATCCCCACATCCGTGAACCGCTGAAACCTCTGTTGCAGTGTGCTATTTACCTTGTCTCCAATTGCAGAATTTACAGTGAGCACCAGCAGCCTCCAGTGAATCAGTGCATCACCTCTTTAAGAGGGACAGACTGCGTTTAAAAGCTGAACCTGGCTGAAACATGTGTCAGCCTCACACACCTTTAGGGCCCTGTTAAGCATCCAGACAGACAGCAGCGCGGGTTACCCGGGGTGGCACGTAGAATTCATGGAAATGAGGAGGCAGCAGGAAGTGTGTTTGTCACCTGCCTCAACAGGAACGGGCACGGGCAGATCATAATCCCTCTGCCCAAAAACATGACGTACTCTCTATTTCTATTTGCTGTTCTCTCTTTCACACTTTCTCACACTCTGTCTTTCTCTCTCTCTTCACTCACTTTCTCTTGCTCATTAAATAAGAGATTGATGCAGCACAGAAGAAGGCTATTCGGCCCTTTGTGTCAGTGCTGTCTCTTCGAAAGAGCCATCTAATTAGTTCCTCTTTCCTCCTCTTTCCCCAGACTCCTGTTTTCCTTTTCCTTTTCAAGTATTTGCTAAATTGCCTTTTGAATGATATTATTGAATCTGCTTCCACCATGTTTTCAGCCAGTGAATTCCAGATCCCAACAACTCGCTGTGGAAGAAAATTCTCCTCATTTCACCTCTGGTTTTTTGTCAATTACCTTCAGCCTGTGTCTTCTTAATACTGAACTTTAGATTTTTGGATTTAGAAATACATCACTCGATCAGGCCCTTTGGCCCACCGAGTCTGTGCCGACCATTAACCACCCATTTATACTAATCCTACACTAATCCCATATTCCTACCACATCCTCACCTGTCCCTATATTCCCCTACCACCTACCTATACTAGCGGCAATTTATAATGGCCAATTTACCTATCAACCTGCACGACTTTTGGCTGAGGGAGGAAACCCACAAATTCCACACAGGCAGTACCCATAATATGAGGCTGCAATGCTTACCACTGCGCCACTGTGCCAACCCTGTTTCTGACAATGGAAACAGTTTCACATTGATTACCTTATCAAAACCCTTCATAATTTTGAATTTTATATCAAATCTCCCCTTACCTATCACTGCTCTAATGAGAACAATCCCAGCTTTTCGAATCTATCCACGTAACTGTATTCCCAGATCCCTGGTACCATTCTCGTAATTCACCTCTGTATCTTCACTACGTCCTTGACATCCTTCCCAATGTGTGGTGATCAGAATTGGACACCATTCTCCATCTGGGACCTAACCAATGATGTATAAATATCAGCATTTCCTCCTGAGTTTTATTACTCTGTGTCTCTCTCTAACACCAAGGACACTGCATGCTACTAACTAAGATCTGTGTGTTTACACCCTAGGTCTCTCTAATCATGCACTCACTCTATAATGGTATCATTTATTTTATATTTTTTTCTTCTCATACTTCCTACCCAAATGTCTCACTTCACATTTCAATGTGTTAAATTCCATCTGCCATGTTCCTGCCCATTTCATCAGTCAGTCTCTGTCCTCCTGAAGTCTGTTACTATCCTTCTCACTGTTTATTAACATTTCTGAGTTTCCTTCCATCTGAAAACTTGGACATTACCCCCTCTGTACACAAGCCCACTGCATTAGCATGCAACACCAGGGATCCCAACAGTCACCCTGGGGAACCCCACTGTGTACTTCGCTCCAGCTGAAAAACAACCATTATTCCCTACTCTCTGTTACCTGTCACCTAACTAATTTCTTGCATGCTGGGATTGAAAAAGAAAAAAAAGGACTTCCATTTATGTAGCGCCTTTTATGACTACCGCATGTTCCAAAGCGATTTACAATCAACGTATACTTAGAATGCCGACTCACGCTTGTACTGTCGAAAAAGGGCAGCCAATTTTCGCACAGCAAGATCCCACAAGCAGCAATGTGATAATGACCAGATCTGTTTTTATGATGTTGCTTGATGGATAAATATTGTCCAGGCCACAGGGAATAAATCCCCTGATCTGCTGCTAAATAATCCCACAGGATCATTAGCATCCACCTGAGAGGGCAGATGGGGCCTTGGTTTAACGTTTCATTCGAAAGACTGCTCATCTGATAGCGCAATACTCCCTCAGTACTGTCGCTGCAGTGTCAGCCTTGATTCTTGTGAAAAAGCCATTTCATGACACTTGATCCTGGAAGCTTGTGACTGAAAGTGGAGAGAGCTACAAACTGTGCCTCGGCTGACTTTGGCCCTTTAATCCCATGTGTTTCTAATTGGGTCACACGGCTGTTATATAGTACTTTAGCAAACACCTTTTGAAACGATAGGAAAATTGTAAAAGTACAGGCAGGAAAAGTCATAGAAACATATAATAGCATTGCATGGAAGGGGGTCATTTGGTCTATGAAGTCTGTGCTGGCTCTTTTGATGAGTTTCCAGTGAGTTCCACACCCTGGAATTTTCCCAGATCCTTGAACTTTTCCCCTTAATATCTAACCAAATCACTTTTTGAACCTACTTTTGAATCTGTATCCTTCAGCCTATCATACAATAATTTGCAAATCCGAAACAAAAATTGCATTACAATAATCCCCATGTCAACTCTGCTTCTTTTTTCCAATCACCATAAATCTATGTCCTCTGGTTAATGGCCCCTCATACATTAGAAACATTATATAATTTACATAAACCCTTCATGATGTTATATATCCCTATCTGATCACCTTGGAAATGTCCCTGCTCCAAGGAAAACAATCCCAGCTACATAACTGTAATCCCTCATCCCTGGAAAAGTTCCAGTAAAACTCTTCTGTCCCCTCTCCAAGGTTTCATGTCCTTCCTAAAGTGTGGTTTCCAGTATTGGACACAATATTCCAGATGGAGCCGGACTATTCTTTTCTATAGGGTTAACACAATATCCTGGCCAGTCTACTCTGTGTCTCTATTAACCAAGCCGAGTAATCTATTTGCTTTGTGAACTGTTTGTTAACCTGTCCAGCTACTTTCAAAGATTGCATACAAACACCTCAGGTCTCTCTGTTACTCTCAATAGCTTTAAAGTTGTGCCATTCAGCTTGTATTATCCCTGGTCATTCATCTGGAAGAAAATGGGCTTATCAGTGATAGGCAACATGGTTTTGTGCAGGGAAGGTCATGTCTTACCAACTTAATAGAATTCTTTGAGGAAGTGACAAAGTTGATGGATGACGGAAGGGCTGGAGATGTCATATACATGGACTTCAGTAAGGCGTTTGATAAGGTTCCCCATGGGAGGCTGATGGAGAAAGTGAAGTCGCATGGGGTCCAAGGTGTACTAGCTAGATGGATAAAGAGCTGGCTGGGCAACAGGAGACAGAGAGTAGCAGTGGAAGGGAGTTTCTCAAAATGGAGACGTGTGACCAGTGGTGTTCCACAGGGATCCGTGCTGGGACCACTGTTGTTTGTGATATACATAAATGATTTGGAGGAAAGTATAGGTGGTCTGATTAGCAAGTTTGCAGACGACACTAAGATTGGTGGAGTAGCAGATAGTGAAGGGGACTGTCAGAGAATACAGCAGAATATAGATAGACTGGTGAGTTGGGCAGATAATTGGCAGATGGAGTTCAATCAGGGCAAATGCGAGGTGATGCATTTTGGAAGATCCAATTCAAGAGTGAACTATACAGTAAATGGAAAAGTCCTGGGGAAAATTGATGGACAGAGAAATTTGGGTGTTCAGGTCCATTGTTCCCTGAAGGTGGCAACGCAGGTCAATAGAGTGGTCAAGAAGGCATACGGCATGCTTTCCTTCATCGGACGGGGTATTGAGTACAAGAGTTGGCAGGTCATGTTACAGTTGTATAGGACTTTGGTTCGGCCACATTTGGAATACTGCGTGCAGTTCTGGTCGCCACATTACCAAAAGGATGTGGATGCTTTGGAGAGGGTGCAGAGGAGGTTCACCAGGATGTTGCCTGGTATGGAGGGCGCTAGCTATGAAGAGAGGTTGAGTAGATTAGGATTATTTTCATTAGAAAGACGGAGGTTGAGGGGGGACCTGATTGAGGTGTACAGAATCATGAGAGGGAGAGACAGGGTGGATAGCAAGAAGCTTTTTCCCAGAGTGGGGGATTCAATTACAAGGGGACACGAGTTCAAAGTGAGAGGGGAAAGTTTAGGGGGGATATGCGTGGAAAGTTCTTTATGCAGAGTGTGGTGGGTGCCTGGAACGCATTGCCAGTGGAGGTGGTAGACTCGGGCACGATAGCGTCTTTTCAGATGTATCTAGACAGATACATGAATGGGCAGGAAGTAAAGAGATACAGACCCTTAGAAAATAGGCGACATGTTTAGATAGAGGATTTGGATCGGCGTAGGCTTGGAGGGCCGAAGGGCCTGTTCCTGTGCTGTAATTTTCTTTGTTCTTTGTTCTTTGCATGCAGCTCACCATCACCTTCTCAAGGGCAATTATGGATGGGCAATAAATGCTGCCCTAGTCAACGACACCCACATCCCATGAACGGATAATATATATCAAATCTTCTGACAATATATCTCCTCACACATCTGCCATGCCAATTAAATATTAGGAAGACTGCTGCCGTTGTTTTCAAACCCCACATCAAAAGTTTCCTAGCTACAGACTGGATCTCTCTCCTTGGCAACTGTCTGAAACTAAAGCAAACTGTTCACAACCTGGTTTCATAGTTGACGCTGCGACGAGCTTCCTGCTAAATATTACTAAAACAGCCTACTTACACTTCCGTATCATCACCCGACTTTGCCCCTCTCTCAGCTCTTCTGCTGATGAAACAGTCCCCCTTGCCTGTGTTACCTGTAGACTCGACTAGTCCAACACACTCCTGGCTGGTCTCCCACATTCTACTCTCCATAACCCTGAGGTGATCCAATGCACTGCTGCCCATGTCCTAACTCACACCAAGTCCTGTTCACCCATTACCCCCTGGACTCACTGACCTACATTGGGTCCTGGTCAGCAACACCTCAATTTTAAAACTCTCAGCCTTCTTTTCAAATCCTTCATTATCTCACTACTCCTTATCTGTGTAATCTCCTCCAGCCCGACAACCCTCCGAGATACCTGCACTCATCTATTTCTGGCCTCTTGAGCATCTCCGAGTTTAATTGCTCTACCATTGGTGGTCCTGCCTTCAGCTGCCGAGGCCCTACGCTCTGGAAGAGTAGAGCAGAACTTCCAGGGAGTAATTCCTGGAAGATAAATGTCAGTGAATTAAACACTAAAATAAAAGCAAAATATTGCGGATGCTGAACACTGGAAATACTCAGCAGGTCTGGCAGCATCTGTGCAGAGAGAAACAGAGTTAATGTTTCAGATCTGTGCCCCTTCATCAGAACTGGTAAACGTTAGAAATGTAACAGTCTTTGAGCAAGTGAAAGAGGGGAAGGGGGAAAAAGAACAAGAAGGAAGGACTGTGATGGGACAGAGAGGGGATAGATTAAATTACAGACTGTTACATTCCTAACGTTTACCAGTTCTGATGAAGGGTCAGAGACCGGAAACATTAACTCTGTTTCTCTCTACACAGATGCTGCCAGACCTGCTGAGTATTTCCAGCACTTTCTGGTCTCATCCCTAAGCTTTTGAATTCTCTCCCCAAACCCTAAATGCAATAAGCTGCACTGAGTCCAGTTTTAGGGAGTCCTGCTTGGACAGAGTACTAAATGCAGTAAAGTTATCGAGAGATTGAATTTTAAGTGATCTAAGAGTCGATCTCTTTCCAACAATTTGTTAATTTTACATTTAGCATTTCACTTAATTTTAAGCTGAATTTGTACTTTATTTCACAATCTGTTTGTGAGAATTGGACAGTTAATTGATGCTGATGGAAAAGGAGGGTCAGTGTCAGCTTGGATATAAAACTGACTTAATGACAGAAAACAGTGAGTTGCGGTAAATAGTTGTTATTCAAACTGGAGAAAAATAGACAGTTGTGTTCCCCAAGGGGTAGTGCTAGGAACACTGTTTTATTCTGATATGTATAAATGATTTGGATAATGGCATACAGAGAAACATTTCAAAATTTGCAGGTGATACCAAACTTGGAGGCGGGGCAGGCATTGAGGTTGATACCAATCGATGTCAGAGGACAGAGATAGGCTAGCAGAATGGGCAGACGAGAGGCAAATGGAATTTAATACAGACAAGTGTCAAGTGATGCATTTTATCAGAAGTAACAGGGAGAGGCAATATACACTTAATGGTAAAGTTCGAAAGAGTGTGCAGAGACAAAGGGACATGGGGTTCATGCACATGGATCCCTGAAGGTGGCAGGATATATTGAGAGAGTCGTCAGTAAAGCATATGGGATCTTGGGCTTCATAGATAGAGGTGGTGAGTTCAGAAGAAGGAAAGTTATGCTGTAACTTTATGAAGCTCTGGTTAGGCCCCAACTGGAGTACTGCATCCAGTTCTGTTCACCACACTTTAGGAAGGATGTGAGGGTCATTGACAGGGTGTAGAGGAGGGTTACTTTAATGGTTCCAGAGATGGAGGATTTTCAGTACAATATAGTCTGTAAAAGCTGGGATTGTCTTCCTTGGAGTAAAGGAGATTGAGGGGAGATTTGATACATGTATACAAGATGATGACCTGTTTGGATAAGGTAGACAGGAAAATATGTTCCCATTAGCTGATGGTACAAGGACGAGAGTTAAGATTGAGGGCAAGAGTTAAGGAGGATGTGATGAACAACATTTTTACACAACGAGTGGTAATGGCCTGGAAATCATTGCCTCCGAGGGTGGTGGAAGCAGAGAAGGTGAATTATTTCAAAAGGATATTAGATGAACACTTGATGTAAATAAACTTGCAGGAATATGGAGTCAGAGCTGGGGAATGAGACTGGCTGGATTTATCGACAAAGAGCTGGCATGGACTCGATGAGCAGAATGGCCTAATTCTGTGCTGAAATGACTATGACTCTACGACTCTCTGACAGGGGAATACCATTACTACTTTTAGATTAGTTTAGAGATACAGCACTGAAACAGGCCCTTCGGCCCACCGAGTCTGTGCGGACCATCAACCACCCGTTTATACTAATCCTACACTAATTCCATATTCCTACCACATCCCGACCTGTCCCTATGTTTCCTTACCACCTACCTATACTACGGGCAATTGCTAATGGCCAATTTACCGATCAACCTGCAAGTCTTTGGCATGTGGGTAGAAACCGGAGCACCCGGAGGAAACCCACGCAAACACAGGGAGAACTGGCAAACTCCACACAGGCAGTACCTAGAATTGAACCCGGGTCACTGGAGCTGTGAGGCTGCGGTGCCAACCACTGCACCACTGTGCCGCCCTATACTGGGAAAGTTTATAATGGACTGGGCAGTATCACCCTGGAGAACCCCGTGATGTAAGTGAAATGTTTGATGCCCCAGAACGTGGTTAACAAATGTCCTTCACAAACAGAATAAATCAGTTCAGTCCCACTGACACTTCTGGAGTCATTCACAATGGGGAGTAATTTCTCCTCGTTTTCTCTACATAGGACAGCAGTCAGGCTTTTCACTGTGTCCACCACCTCCATGTTGAAAGTCTTGTCAGGGTTAGGTGAGATAAGACACGTTGCCTGGGCGACAGATTTCTTCAATTGTGTTGCTGCTTCTATGCTCTCTTCAGTCCAACCGGGTTAAATCTGGTCATCATCACCATTAGTTAGTTCATAAAGAGGAGTCACAGTCTCTGCAAATCGAGGGATGAGGGTCCACTGATACCCTGCCAGCCTGAGGATAGGACACAGGGTAGTCTTTGAGGTGGACAGGGGTAGATACTGGATGAGGGTCCACTGATACCCCACCAGCCTGAGGATAGGACACAGGGCAGGACTTTGAGGTGAACAGGGGTAGACACTGGATGGTCTCGGCCTGACGCTGGTGTGGGCTGATGCAGGATGATCTGATCTGGGCACGTAGAAAGGTGACACGGTCTTGCACCAGCTGGGCCTTACGTGGATGTTCTTTTAGTCCAGCTCCCAAAGTCACTGCAGTAGTTCCTGTAAAAGGGTTAAATGTGTGGACACGGTGATGAGAAGATCATCGACATATTGCAGCGAGCAGGAAGACTGTGAAAAGCTCAGAAGGGACCCGGCTACACGTTTGTTGAAAATAGTGGGGTTATTGTGGAACCCCTTGTGACAGACATGTCCAGGAGTACCTCTGGTCCCAGAAGTGAATGTGAATTTAATTTGTTTCTCTAGTTTTACTGGGATACTCCAATAAACATTAGAGATATCCAGGGTAGAGAAGACAGCCCTGCCACTGAGAATCCGGGAGAGTAGGGTGGGTGTCTATCAGACAACCGGGTTCACGCAGGGTTGACTGAATTGAGTTTGTGGTGGTCAATAGTCAGTCACCAGCTGCCATCCGGCTTTCCAACCAGTCAAATCGGGCAGTTAGAAGGGAACATGGTTTCGTGAACTACACCCTGGTATAACAATGATTGATAGTGTCTGGAATGTATGATATAATCTCAGCTCGGTATGAATACTGCTTCATGGATCATGCAATGGTCAGTTAATTTCTTCGGGTCTGCTCATGTTTCCACAGTCATCTTTATGGGTTGTGGATACACTCAGCACCGACTCGAGAATCGCCTGTACCTCAGGGTGATCAGAGCTGTCTGGTTCCCACTCCTCTGATATTTTAATCATGAATATTGAGGGTGCACTGGACACCAGAGTAGGGAATGTTTTAATGTTCTACAGTATACAAATATAGGGATAATCAATTACTGCTGATAACCTTTGAGCACATTACTGCCCAGTAGTCCCTGTCCATTATACAGGATCATAGAAAAGGGAGGCAGGACTTTGACATGAGCTGTGTTCCCTCTCCTACACCAATGTAAGTTCTGATCCAGGGTCACAGATTAACCAAAAGGAGGTCGAAGGGTCACAAGCAGTTTATTGAGTTGTAACAGTTCAAATACAGCACAAAATCAGAATAGACATAGTGGACATACGGCCTGTGGCAGGTGAGAAAGGCTTTCTGGCTATGGATCAAATGTAAGAAGCTATTATTAAAGACGTTATAGCAGGACACACAGAATAATTCAAGGTGATCAGGCAGAGTCAACATGCTTTTGTGAAACGGAAACCATGTTCAACCAATTTATTGAAGTTCTTTGAAGAAGTAACAGGTGCTGTGGATAAAGGGGAACTGGTGGATGTACTGTACTTAGATTTCCAGAAGGGATTTCATAATGTGCCACATCAAAGTTCATTGCGGAATATAAAAGTTCATGGTGTCGGGGGCAACCTATTGGCATCGATAGAAGATTGGCTAGCTAACAGGAAACAGAGAGTAGGCTTAAATGGATCATTTTCTGTTTGGCAAGATGTAACGAGTGGTGTGCACAGAGATCAGTGCGGGTGCCTTAGCTCTTTACAATTTATATAAATCACTTGGATGAAGGGGCCAAAGGTATGTTTGCTAAATTTGCTGATGACAGAAACGTCGGTCAGACAGTATGTTGTGACGTGGACACAAGTGAACCACAAAGGGGTAGATAGATTGAGTGATTGGGCAAAGATCTGGTAAATGGAGTATAATGTGGGAAAATATGAAATTGTCCATTTTGGCAGGAAGAATAAAAATTAAGCATATAATCACAATGGTGAGAGATTTCAGAGCTCTACCATCCAGGGGGAACTGAGAGTCCTTGTGCATGAATTGTAAAATGTTAATATGTAGGTATTGCAAGTCATTAGGAAAACTTATCGGCTATTGCAGGAGGAATTGAATACAAATGTAGGGAGGTTATGTTTCAGTTATATAGGGAGACCACTTCTGGAATACTGTGCACAGTATTGGTCTCCTCATTTAAGGACAGGTGGAAATGCATTCGAAGCAGTTCAGAGATGGTTTACTAGACTAATGCCTGGAATGGGGGTGTTCTCTAATGAGGAAAGGTTGGACAGGCTAGGCTTATGTCAGCTGGAGTTTAGAAGAGTAAGAGGCGACTTGATTGAAACTTATAAGATTCTGAGTGTGGGACAGAGCAAATGAGGCCGACAGAGAGAGAAAGAACGAGAGAGAGAGAGCTCAATTCATCTGCTGCTAAAAACCTCATCCATGCCTTTTTTATCTCGAGACTTGACTATTCTAACAAACTCCTGGCTGGTCTCCCACATCCTGCTCTCTGTAACCTGTGGTCATCCAAAACTCTGCTGCCATCTTCTAATTTGCACCAAATTCTGTTCACCCAACATCCCTGTGCTCACTGACCTACATTGGCTCTTGGTCCAGTAACACCTCAATTTTAATATTCTCACTCATGTGATCAAATCCCTTCATGTCCTCACCCCTCTGATTATCCCAATCCCCTGTTCATTTCCAATGTTCCTGAAACTTGTTCATCTTAAAAATCTTTTTTCCAATTCCCGCTTAAAAGTGAGTTTCTTTCCCTCTGTCACTCTTCATATAACATAGAACATAGAGCATAGAACAGTACAGCACAGTACAGGCCCTTCGGCCCACGATGTCGTGCCGAACCTTTAACCTACTCTAAGATCAAACTAACTACCTACCCTTCATTTTACTCTCATCCATGTACCGATCCAAGAGTCGCTTAAATTTCCCTAATGTATCTGCTTCTACTACCACCACTGGCAGCACATTCCACGCACCCACCACTCTCTGTGTAAAGAACCTACCTCTGACATCTCCCCGAAACCTTCCTCCAGTCACCTTAAAATTATGCCCACTGGTGATAGCCCTTTCCACCCTGGGAAAAAGTCTCTGGCTGTCCACTCTATCTATGCCTCTCATTATCTTGTACCCCTCTATCAAGTCACCTCTCATCCTTCTTCGCTGCAATGAGAAAAGCCCTAGCTCCCTCAATCTTTCTTCGTAAGACATGCCCTCCAGTCTAGGCAACATCCTGGTAAATCCCCTCTGCACGCTCTCTAAAGCTTCCATACCCTTCCTATAATGAGGCGACCAGAACTGAACACAATATTCCAAGTGCGGTCGAACCAGGGCCTTATAGAGCTGCAGCATAACCTCGCGGCTCTTAAACTCAATCCCCCTGTTAATGAAAGCCAACACACCATACGCCTTCTTCACAACCCTATCAACTTGGGTGGCAACTTTGAGCGAACTATGGATGTAGACCCCAAGATCCCTCTGTTCCTCCACACTACCAAAAACCCTGTCTTTAAGCCTGTATTCTGCATTCAAATTCGACCTCCCAAAATGAATCACTTCACACTTTTCCAGGTTGAACTCCATCTGCCACTTCTCAGCCCAGCTCTGCATCCTGTCAATGTCCCGTTGCAACCTACAACAGCCTTCCACACTATCCACAACTCTAGCAACCTTCGTGTCATCGGCAAACTTGCTAACCCAGCCTTCCACTTCCTCATCCAAGTCATTTATAAAAATCACAAAGAGCAGAGGTCCCAGAACAGATCCCTGCAGAACACCACTGGTCACTAAGCTCCATGCTGAATACTTTCCATCTACTAACACCCTCTGTATTCAATGGGCCAGACAATTTTGTATCCAGACAGCACAGTGTGGTCTTCCTGACCACACATTTCATCTCTCCTGCTCCACTCATGCTGTGGAAGCTTGGATCCATAAAATGGTGTGAGCTGCACTGCTGGTCACATCCAGCACATTGTACAGGACACCCAGGCTGGCCGGGGTGCTGGTGTCAGTGTAACGTGTGTATATCTGTACTGTGAGGAGGGGTCTGAATATGATGTCGATCAGCCATTTCAGCAACTTTGATGTACGTCTTTGAAACTTGGTCCTTGCATGTCTACTGACCACCTGTGTTAGTCACTCTCAGCTGAACATACATTCAGCAGCACGAGGAACCCCCTCTAGTGTTATTTAAAAGGACCAGGCGTCCACCTGACAGGTGAGGGGCTTTTGACTTACTTCTGTTATTATAAAGTTAGTGGAGGTGTTGTGGATGGTTTTCTGGAGGTTGTGTTGTGAGCTGCTGCAGACATTCAGGGAGGAGAAAGGACTTGGTGACCCAACTCTGTACGATGAATGGGGACTGTAGTTACAGTGTCTCTGGGTCTGTAACATGATCAACAAATGGAGCAGAGGCTGCAGAGAGAGGGAAAGCTCTGGAAAAAAAGAGGAGGAAAGGTCTCTGCCCTACCCACCCTGGGTTTCCAAGAGCAAAAAGAGCAGTGGTCCTAATATTGAGCCCAGGGGACACCACTGTATACTCCCATTGAGTCTAAACAACAACCTTTCACCACTTCTCTCTGTTTACTGTTCCTTAGTCAATGTTATATCCACACTGTCACTGTACCTTTAATCCATTGTGTTCAGTTTTCCTAACCTGTCTATTGAATGTCACTTGATCAAACACCTTTTGAAAGTCCATATGTATAACTTCAATCACACCACCCTCATCAGCCCTCTCCATTGTTTTCTCAAAGAACTCCATCAAGTTTACCTCACCACTACCTCTCTCCACTCCTCCACTGTTGTTAAATTATCAGACTGATTATCCGACACCCAGTACTGGATGAGCAGAAATTTCCTCCAATTAAATATTGGGAAGACTGAAGCCATTGTTTTCACTCCCCACTCCAAATCTGTTCCCTTGCTATTGATTCCATCCCTCTTCCTGGTGACAGTCTGAGATTCAGACAATATGTTTACAACCTTGGTGTCACATTTGACCACAAAATGAGCTTTAACCTCATTTTCAGGGTATAATTACAACCGCCTATTTCCACCTCAGTAACATCGCCTGACTTCACCCCTGTCTCAGCCCATCTGCTGCTGAAACCTTATTCATGCTTTCGTCACCCCTATTCCAACTCACTCCTGGCTGATCTCCCATATCTACTCTCTGTAAACTTGAGGTCATCCAAAACGCTGCTGCCCATGTCTTAGCTCACACCAAGTCCCGTTTATATCTCACTGACCGACATTGGCTCCCAATCAAACAATATCTTGATTTTAAAATTCTCATCCTTGTTTTCATATCTCTCAATGGCCTTGCCCCTCCCTATCTCTGTAATCTCCTCCAGCTCCAGAACCCATCGAGACGTCTGTGCTCCTCTAATTCTGGCCTCTTTTACATCCGTTATTTAAATCACTGCACCACTGGCGACCGTGCCTTCAGCTGCCGGGGCCCAAGCTGCAGTATCCTCCCTACACATCTCCGCCTCTGCACCTCTCCATCTCACTTTCCTCCTTTAAGACATTCCTTGAAACCTTCCTCTTTGGCTAACCTGTTGGTCCTTTGACCTAATATCTCCTGTTGTATCTCAGTTCGCACTTTGCTTCATAATGCTCCTGTGAAGCACCTTGGGATTTTTTATAACATTAAAGGCAATATCTAAATATAAATTGTTGTTTTTGTTGTTGTTTGCCAGACATCAATAGTCTTTAGCATATCCAGGTTGCTAACCATTTACTATCCAATGTTTTTACAAGCAACATGTATTTTTCTCTTGGGTTGTCACGTCTACAAATGTCCCCAGTCGTGACACTAGTCTGACTAGTCAGTAATTACAGCATTTATCGCATATCTCCTTTTTTAAACAGGATGTAAGATTTACAATCCTCCAATCCTCTGTCATCACACCCATATCCAAGGAGGATTGGAAGATTCTGGCCAGTGCCTCTGCTTTTTCCACTATTCCTTCCCTCAGAAACCCCTATACATCCATTCAGACTGGGTAAGAGTTCCAGTTTATTGTGGTTCAAAAAGGTGTTGGATAGAAAGGTGTTAACTGAAACTGTTTGTTCAGTGACTGTAATTAATGTCAGTCTCCATGGACCGAATTGTGTCACAGGAGGGTTTCCCTCTTCTATTAAAATGGGACTCCTTTCGATGTGTTATCCCGTACTGTCAGCGGGAGCATCACGCCCGGCACTCACAGGGATCAGCGGCTCCAGAGAGAGGGAGAGGATAGATCAGAATCTGAGAACAATGGGTCAGAATCTGAGAACAATGGGTCAGAGTCTGAGAACAATGGGTCAGAGTCTGAGAACAATAGATTGGAATGTTACAACAATGAGCAAGAGTTTATCCTCAGAACTTCACGATCTTTCTACACATTATGATCGGTTCTCATTAGACTTTCGCATCTACCTCGCACTTCGGATTGCTCAATACATTTATTATCCCATCCTCGCTCTTGTTGGTGTCCCTGGTTAGTATCTGTTTCCAGGTATTTATTCCTTAAACCATGTTTAACTGTATTATATTCCTGTAATTTACTCTACCCTCCTTGCTGCTGTTGTTAATCCCGGTGAATATCTCCAGTAATTACCTTGATTAACCATGTTTAACTGAATTACTGCTCCTGTAATTTTCTCTGCCCTCCTTGCTGCTGTTGTTATTTTTGCTGAATCTCTATCTCCAGAAATCAGCTGTGTAAACCACTGCTAACGGTATTTCAGTTCTTGTAATTTACTCTCTCCTCTTTGCTGCTGATACTGTCTCTATTTCCAGCTAGGAGATCTGTAAACCCTGTTTACTGAAATACTGTTCTGGAACGTAAATTGTGGGAAGAGAGAAGACAGTGTCATTGGTCCATTGGTCTCCATCACAATCTCCATCCCCTATCTGTGAACCACATACCCGATCCTGAGGCTGAACCAGACAGTTTACAACCTCTGTGTTCTATTTTTACCTTACTTGAGTTCATCTCCAAATTCTCTCCATCACCAACCCTGTCTACTACCACCTGAGTAATATCACCCGTCTCCACTTCTGCCTCAGCCCATCTGCTGCACAAACCCTCATATGTGCCTTTGTTAAATCCACACTTGACTATTCCGAATCTCTCCTGGTCACCCTCCCAGTTATAAACCTCCATAAACCACAGCCCATCCAGAACTCTGATGCCTGTATCCTAACTCACACCAAATCCTGATCACCCATCACCCCTGTGCTCACTGATCTACAATGGCTCCCGGTTTGGCAGCACCTTAATTTTAATATTCTCATTCTTGAGTCTGAATCCCTCCATGGTCTCACCACTCCATTAGTCCCATTCTCTTGTGCATTTCCCATATTTCTGCAAATAATATGCCTT